>NC_067160.1:6497314-6797314 GCF_903995435.1 Acomys russatus
GCACCGAGAATTTACCTCACCTTGCTCTCTGCTGCTGTGAGAACGATTCCTTCGCGTCTCATCACGCAGTCTTGTACGCTCTTTTTTTTTTCTTTTCAGTCTTACCTTAGAGTTTTGCTTTTGTATGTGAATGCCACAAAAATTACCCCTGTGAGAGGAAGATTTTTGCATTTCAAGGCAAGATTAACACTTTTCAGTGAATAGTAGTGACACCTGAAATCCTGAGAGTCTCAGGAGACGTGAAGGAGATGGAGCCACAGGTCACAAAAGCTTGCAGTTGAAAACCTCTTTCAGCACTGCTTGGTTTGTGTTGGCTGCTCAGGCTCTTTTGGTTTACCTTGCCCTAGGGTTGCCTTCATTTCTTCTGAAACACTATCTCAGTGTTATGAGCTTTAGGGACTGGACACAGTGCACATCGTGCCTTCTTTACTTCTTTTCCAGAGAGGTATTTAGAAATGCTTGCCAGGCTGGGCCTGGCTCCTGCTCTGTTAGAGCTGTGCTGGTGTGCATGGTCACCCCGCACTGAGGAGAGGTTCCTTCAGCCCACTGCAGCTTACTCACCTTGCTGTTTAAGCTGGTAATTTTCCCTTCCTGTGAAAAATGGCTCAACGTGCAGTGCGAGGTGACTGTGGACACTTGAAGAGGCTGTCTGTGCCTTCTCCTTTCCTTGTCACAGTACCATACTTTATACTTTTTCTTGTGACCATACTTTTTGTAATTAAGGGAGTAGCTATTTAATTAGGTAATAATTAGTAATTAAACATTCTATAAAGTGATGAAAATGAATGGTCGTATTAGAGTCTCTATAATACAAATGAAATGGTTTGGGAAAACTCATCTAAAAAGGTCACTCAAAAGTCCTGTCATATTAGGTCTAAGTAATAAAACAGTAAGACACTAGTGATTTTGGAATGCTTCACTTACCAGGAAACTGGGACAGAGGGGAAGGCATCCTATTGGGACTCTAAATGAGAGACGCATGGGAGAATAGCAAAATAAAAGGATCCAGAGGGTCCTAGAAATCTACAAGTAGAACAATATGATAGGCAGATTTGGGCCCAGGGGTCCCGCTTAAACTAAGGCACCAGCCAAGGACAATACAGGAGGTAAACTTTAAACCCCTTCCCAGATCTAGCCAATGGTCAGAATATTCTCCACAGTTGAGTGGAGAGTGTGATATGACTTTCTCACGTACTCTGGTGCCTCACATTTGACCATGTCCCCTGGAGGGGGAGACCTGGTGGCACTCAGAGGAAGGACAGCAGGTAGCCAAGAAGAGACTTGATACCCTATGAGAATGTATAGGGGGAGGTAATCCCCCTCAGGAACAGTCATAGGGGTAGGGGAATAATGGGAAAATGGGGAGGGGGAGAGGAATGGGAGGATACAAGGGATGGGATAAACATTGAGATGTAACAAGAATAAATTAATAAAAAAAAAAAGGAAAAAAAAAAAAAAAGGATTTTTTTTTCAGACTCTCAAAAACCCATGTTTTAAGATTTCTCTGTTTGTGTCCTAATGAGAGAGAGGAAGAAAGGGTGTGGGTTTCAGGATAGGGGAGTAAGAAGGATCTGGGAAGAATTGGGGGGGGGGAACCATAATCAGAATATATTGTATTAAAAACATATTTTCAATAAAAAAGAAATAAAAACAATTTTACATTCAAATTAAAAATTGTATTGCTTTATATGGTCTTATATGAGATAATGAGAAAACCTTGACTCTGTCTTATTTTTAGAAACATCGAATAAAATATAAGCAATGGAAATACTGGTTTGTATAATGACTGTGGACCATATAAAACATCATTTAATCTCACCAGCGAGCCTCAGGTGGTGGGCTCATAGCCATGAGGGTTTTGGCTCTGTATAAAAAACAAACAAACAAACAAAAAACCAAGTGAACGTCCTGTAGATAATGGGTGTACATTTGCATATTTTAAATTCATACAGAATGTAGAAAGTATACACGTGAAACTTAAATGACTCATCTCTTTATTTTAATCCATTTGACCAATGAACAGTGAGCAATGCTGAGCTACCAGGTAGGACTCCTACTGAACTTGGACTCAAACGGCTCCTCTGGTCATGGTTCACTTTGAGCTATGTTTTGTAACACAGATAGAAATGTGATTTTTTTCTTTGAAGGATATAAATGTCTCTTAAATGAGAGGCAAAGTAGTGAGAAGTGTGTAAGAGAATTGAGAGTTAGGTGCCCGAACAGGATGGGAAAGCTGCAGTGTGGAAGGCACATTCTCCTGGAAGAAAGTCATGTAAAACTTGTCAACTTGACCTCAGCTGGTGGACTCAACCAGTTCATAGCTAACACTTCTCCTTCTGTCCTTCTGGCTTCCTCTAGTCAGATAAGCCTTCCACACTTGCAAACAATTAGCCACAGCACCAACCGTTTCTATTTTAGCGTAAATAGATTGTCAGGTTCACTGTAAATGACTGAGGTTGGTGGGAGCTCTGGAAAAGTGACAATAGCTGCTGGGTGAACTGGGGAAGGAAATCCATTCATCTACAGAGAAAAAGCTATTTTTGATCTTCAAATAACACCCAGGCTATCATTGCTTTATTGCTGACCTGAGCAACTGCAAGCCTTCACCACATAGTGTCTTCCATGTTGGTGCTGACCTGCCACCTCCATAGCTTTCGGTCTTAACTACATTTGAGTGCATCAGTCCATCATGGGTTTTAGTTAATTAATTAAAGACAAGGTCTCACTATATAGTCCAGCCCTGGATTCCCTGGAATGGCTATGTAGACCAGGCTGACCTTGAACTCATAGAGTATCCACCAGCCTTTGATTCCTCAGTGCTGGGATTGCAGGTGATGAGTTTACTTTGATGAGAGTAAATGGAACTAGCATAAACCTTGTCCTTATTTGTGAGACATCATGATCTCAAAGGAAGTCCCAAGGCCAAGTACAAGGAATACATCCCATCTGCAACCAGAATTCAACACCTCAGTTTACCATGAAGTCACAAAATCAATTTTCAGTTTCCTAAGTCTCAGGAAAAAATTTTTTTTTATTCACTGAATTAAGAAATAAACAGACAAATGAACAACAACAACAAAAAACAAATAGTGAGGGCTTGTATATTTAGATAATTTGAGATGGTTCTATGATACCATGAAATTGATTCTTTCCTTCAAGTTGTGTGTGTGTGTGTGTGTGTGTGTGTGTAAAGAATATAAAATGTCTGTGTTGATAAGAACATTAATCTTTGAAAATATCTAATTTCAATTGTTATTAATAATTCTGTATTTTACCCTGTTTTCATTTCTAGAGACAATTGAAAAATTATATTATCTCTGTAAACTAGAAAATTTTAATAGGTCCAGAACCCACTTGGGCCCAGGGATGCTAAAGAAAGGAGGCAACAGTATTTATAAGGTATGTAGAAAATATTGTTCTCACAGTGAGAACAATCACTTAGGAGAAAAGCAATCAGAGAAATAGGGTCAAAATTAAAAGTAAAAGTGAAATCATTGATCTTTGAGTTAATTGTCAAATATGTAAAATCAAAGTCTTAAGTTTATTCTTTTTTTTCTCCTGCACTTAACTAAGCGCTGAGTCTTGTAAAGTGGATGGTAAAACCTTCATAGATGTCAGCTGTTCAGATGCTGGCATAATCACGGTTCTGATGAAAACCTCTATTTGAGAACCGTGTCTCTAACACTGTCATGGTCAACAAAAATGCACTGAACTCTAGCTGGACTTTATATTTGCTGAAGTTTTTGGAAGAAATATCCTTCTCAGTGTTGTGTGTGTGCACATGTGTTCTAGGGATAACTGGGTGTTTATGTGTTTATCATACTTACAACTTTACCCCTTTTCACCTGTCCCAGCCAGCCTTCTCTCTCCAACCTCAGTCTGAAAGAGAAGGACGCTGTGTTACGGATTTGCAAATGGTATGATAGAAAGAAGAAACTCATGCAAATGCAGTGTCAGCTTGTGTGTGAGCCCACTGATCTGATGATTAACACTCACGTTCATGGAACTTTGCAAAACAAATTGTAGCTGGTGTCATTTCAGCTGCCCTCTTCAATTTATGTTTTATCCCCGTATTGTACTTGAGAGAATGGAAGAGAAATAGTTCCTACCACATGAAAGTCTTGCCAAAGAGGAATCAAAATGTATTGTAATCAAGATTTTATTTGCTTTATTATTATTATTATTGTTGTTGTTAAAATATTTGCTCTTTTTAAACACAAAACACAGTCCCTGCAGCAGTAGGAACTGAACTCTGGTCATGGTCCATGCTAGGCAAACACTCTTCCAGAGAACCACACCTGTGAAAGTGAACACTGACCCACTTGGGCGCCTTGTTATTTCCAAGTGTTGGAACGTGTGTGATGATGGGTAACTGCACGTGGCCCTTGACTGGGTCCAGCGTGCCCAGATGTGTCTGGAACTCTTCAGGGAGATTACCTGAAGAGAATGGCACTTCAACTGGTGACCGGATGAGGTAGCTGGCTGGCCCTCTTTAATGCTGATGGACACTTTTCCTTGATGGGCCTGGCACGAGTGAAAAGACTGAGGAAGAGGAAAGGTAGATGGAGCCTCCAGCCTCCAGCCTCCAGCCTCCCAATGATTGAGCTGGGCTATTCTCTTAATAACAGAGCTCCTGCTTTTCTGGCCATCAGATGTGGGCTGGAATACGAACCACTGTTTTCTAACTGTGGCTATGCCAAAATGTGCTACCAGTTTTCTTGTGCCACCAGCTTGCAGAAAGATCATGGAAGCCATTCCAACTTTCATAATTTTGTGGTCCAGTGCTTTACAATTTCTCTCCCTCTCTTTCTTCCTCCTCTTCTTTCTTTTCCCCCTCCCTCTGTTTATCTTATCAGTTCTTCTTCTGGGATGAACTCTGACTAAGCCAGGACCTGAGTTCTTATTCATAAGTATTAAACAGAAGAATGAAATAGAGGGACCAGGAAAAAAATATGTTCTTAACACATGACGCCTGTCTTCCAGTGAGTCCCTGGGTCCTGTGCGAGTCCCCAGGGAGAAAAAACTGGTGAAACTGCAAGCATGTATTAAAGAATAAAAATGAGAGAAGAATAAAAGTTTGTAACAAGGTTTTCCATAAAGGAGGTAACATTAAAATATGAATACCCTAAATGGACTAGAGAATGACATGATGTCACTGAGAAATCCCAGCAAACTTCTTTTCCAAACTAATGAATGTTTTAAGATTTGAAATGAAGGGCTAAATGTCTGAGATAATGTAAGACATTTCTGAAATAGGGGAAGAGAGAAGGAGGCTTTGCTCTAGCAGCTCAGAACGTGCTAGGATTCAATGTATTTGAATCAATATGGCATTGGCTTCAGATCAGTGGATAAGAATTCAGAATCTGAAAATAAACCTTCGCGTGGATGAGAATTTAACATACAGCTAAGGTGATATTTTCACTCTTTGGGAAAATGGTGGGTTTTGCAGCATATGGTGTTAAGCCAGCAGGCTATTGAAGCGTCAGGAAGTAGATTAAATTGCATCAGCACATTATATCACAAGGCAGAATTTGGATGGGTCAAAAATTAAATGTAATAACACAATAGTAACTGATTGCAATACATCTAGGGGACCACATTTACCAACTGGGGTGGTGGTGGTGGTGGTGGGGGTGGTGGAACATGATTCAGTACTTTAAAAAACATGTTTAGACAAAGCAATCTCTTTGGGAAAAATTGTACATAGAACACAGAAGGTTGGTGTCTATAATACACAAGGAATCCCCACAAACCAACAAGGAGACTATCCAAAGAGAAAAAGGGCTAAAGATAGAAAATGAAAACCTTAACAGAGATAATCCAAAAATATCAACATCCTTATATGAAAACAAATGGAAATTAAATTCATGTCTGCTTACTTTTCAAACTGACCAAAACTAAAAAAAGAAGACACTATTGTCTGCTGCAATAAGAGTGCTTTCAGAAGTAAAAAACCAAAAGAACAAACAATTGCACTTAAAAATTAATAAGCATCGGATTGTCTAGGACAATAAACAATTGAATATGAACTTCACTTTGATCCAACAGCCTCATTCTAAGGAGAAAAAGGAGTAGAGTTTACAGCCCACACAAAAGTCTGATTCAGAATTTTGGCTGTAGCATTATTCACAGTGGCCAAGAGCTGTAAACACTGAATGTCCGTCATCTCACATTTACACCCTGGCATAGTTTGTAGACATCAAAAGATGGTGTTAGAACTGTATTAGGGAACCTGTGAGGTGCTCCTGAGCGAAGCCAGCAGGGTGCTGATAATACTGTACAATACCCCAGTTTTGAAATATATCTAAGCTCAAACCCTAAAATATGTGTTTATTTTGTAGATACTTGTAATTTTATAATCACAGCAGTTTTGTTACTTGTGTGGTGGTGGTGATGGTGATGGTGGTGATGGTGGTGGTGATGGTGGTGGTGGTGGTCATGGTGGTGATGGTGGTGGTGGTGGTGGTGGTGGTGGTCATGGTGGTGATGGTGGTGGTGATGGTGGTGGTGGTGGTCATGGTGGTGATGGTGGTGGTAGTGGTGGTGATGGTGGTGGTAGTGGTGGTGATGGTGGTGGTGGTGGTGGTGGTGGTGGTGGTGGTGGTGATGGTGGTGATGGTGGTGGTGGTGGTGGTGGTGATGGTGGTGGTGGTGGTGATGGTGGTGATGGTGGTGGTAGTGGTGGTGATGGTGGTAGTGGTGATGGTGGTAATGGTGGTGGTGGTGGTGATGGTGGTAATGGTGGTGGTGGTGGTGATGGTGGTGGTGGTGGTGGTGGTGATGATGGTGGTGGTGGTGGTGATGGTGGTGGTGGTGATGGTGATGGTCATGGTGGTGGTGATGGTAGTGATGGTGGTGGTGATGATGGTGATGGTGGTGATGGTAGTGATGGTGGTGGTGGTGGTGATGGTGGTGATGGAAGTAGTGATGGTTTTAATGTGGGGGAAGGAGGGAGAGAATACATGTTTCCTTTCCTTATTTAACAAGTTAGCATATATTTGGAAGGTTGAAACAACACTTATTCTTTCAGTTTCCACAGGTTAAGGATCTGAGCATGAATTAGCTGGATCTTTTCTCAAGGTCTCATGAAGCTGCACGTAGGACTCAGCTTGGTTGTGGAGGTCAGGATGTCTTCCCAGGCTCCCACGGAAGCTGGCCAAGTTTGTCTCCATGCAACTTCATGGCTCCTCATTTGATGAGTGGCAGAAGGCCACCTGGAATGCCCTGTCACAAGGCACTCTTCATAGGTAGGTCACAATGTTGTTATTTGGTTTTTCAAAGTGGAAAGAAAGTTTCTGTTATTAAAGTGACTAAGACAGAGGTAACGAGAAGCCATCCCATTACTTTCGCTCTATCCTGTTTGTTAGAAGAAAATCATAGGTGTCACTGACCAAAGAAGGTTCTTATGAGAACAGGGAGTATTGGGGAGTCACAAATGTAGGTGTATCTGCCATAGAAGTCCCAGTTCTTAAGCTATATAAATGTGCAGCAGCACTCTATGCAGGCTGCACACCTGAAACCACCTCGAGTGTTTGTAAAAGTACCTCACTCTTCATTGATTAAACCAGACACCTATAGATTTTGTATTTTGTGCATCGCAGCATGGGCATTAGAAGTATTGTGGCAGGAATTTCTAATAACCTTCTAACGTTTAATATCACTGGGACGAGGAGAAGAAATCATGACAGTCACATGCTTTTTGATTATAACTAGTGGTTCTATGTCCTGAGAAATAGCCTTCTTTTCAATGTATTCATTTAATAAAAAGTGAAATATTAAAAATAGACCTACTACTCAACTTCCATGTAAGATGGGATATTTGCATATCAGGAAGTGAGTTAACCAGCCTACAATATTCTGTAGTTTTCATGAAATCATTAATTAGATTTTTAAATTGTATCTTCCAAAGTAATGAACATATGCAGTTCTCCTTCAAGGCCATTTCCACTATTATGTGAATATATTATAAATTAGCAAACCTGAAGACTATGCAGGAAATGTGAATTATTTCCTGTGATCCTCAGACTACATTAAAAAACTCATTTCCTTCAGGAGAGATTGCTGTACTATTCTTGTCTAAGTTAAATGCTTTGAATCCTCAGCAATGCTATACATATGTGAATAATCAATGAACTTTCTATTATTATATCTTTATACACATATGCAGAAACAAATTTAAAACATTGTTGGAGATTAGTAAGTATAAAAACACACCAAACAAAATCAGGAATTATTTGTATAATGACAAACAAAAGTGACAAAAAATAAACAGTTTTAAATGGGTAAGAAATACTGGATGGTTGTAAAAAATGATAAACTATAATTTAAAAATATTACCCAGCTCTTCATCTTAGGAGACTGAGATAAAGACAGTATTGAAGGAGCCTGAGTATCTGGCTTGTGTGTTCTTCAAAGCCTGAGCCCCAATGAAAAGATTTTATTATTTTTCCTTGAAGCAAAAAATATTATCTAGAGAAAATGTTTCTCAGACTCTCAAAGCAAAGGTTGTGGAGGGCTGTAAATGGAAACAACAAATTTTCTCCACGTTTGAGGTTGCTGATGGAGCTGTGGGTAGCAGAGGGATATATATGGCCGGCCCCTGCTTCTGAGACGCTGCGCCGAAGAGGAGGAAGGGCAGGAGCGATCTGCACGGTTTGTGTAGAAAACGGATAGACTTCTATGCTTCAAGCATAGAGTCTGGGGGTGTGGTAAACTTCAGAGATGAGTTGCTGCTCTGTGTATCTGTGTAAGGCCCTAGGGAGCACAGCTGAGATGACAGCTGAGTCATTAAGAGTAATGTGCATGAAGCAAGACCTGAGAGAGACAGGAAACAGCAGTGAGTGTTGTCTCAGTGAGGGAGAAGGACAGGATGATGGGCAGGGCAGTGGGGACAGAGTCATAGGGTTCAAAATTAGAGTCTCTAAAAAACAAAGACAGCATAAAACCCAAGGCGGCAACAACAAACAACCACCCAGAAATGGAGAATTTAAAGGAGCTAAGATTAAGGTTTGTCGCTCTAGACTTGAAGCTCAAAACTGCATTTCTGTCATCCATGATTTTGTGGAGTTAAATCAATAATACCATATCCAACGAGAGACAAGGAATATGGGAGGCATAAGTGCTTACCTCCTAAGCATGGGTGCCTCTCACCACTCATGACCTCCTAAGGAAGTCTAACTTTCTTGCACTTCCATCCCTGTTCTAAAAATTTTGCAAAAATATGTCTTCTCATATTCAAACCTTTGTTATTTTTTAAGTTCAATATTATCCATTTGAGATAAGGGATAAAATGGAAGATAACTTTGTCTGGGAGGTAGGTGCTTATTCATGGCAAATTGATGGATGTTAGCATAAAAATTAAGCACTTGGATGGATGAATAGCCCTCTACCAGATGCTCAGAGACGGCTCCTGGGGGAAACTCTGGATTCTAAAAAATTCATGCTAATATAAAACTGTGAAAACAGTTTGATCCCTATAGTGTCAAATACATTTACTTTGCTATAATAATTTGTTGAATAGATACTGTTTTTAGTTCTTGAGTTCATCTCTATTTTTTAACATCAGCCCCTGAACCTAAGTGATACAGAACTCTCTTGAACTTGCCTTTATCTCAGCTCTACTGAAAAATTTTAACAGACAACTATAGTGACATAAAGTCCTGTGGTGTCATAGGCTCTTATTAGTTTATTGAGTGGCATGTAAAACGTCTTCAAGCAAAGGCAACTTTGTGCAGATGTTAGCTCCCTAGCAGCCCTGCGGCCACCTGCAGCTCTCTCCTGTGGAACTTCTATGAGACTGGACTGCACGTCCCCTCTATGTGGGCCTCACATCCTCTCAAAGCTTGTTCATTTCCCATCTTTGGAGGAACTTACAGTAGTTTCTGGATGTGTTAGCCTTTTGGGGAAAGTTACTTTTAAAGTCTTTATCACTTCATAACTATTGCGTACATTAATGGGGACATTGTGGTAACTTGGTCCAATCAGAGCATCTATCATGGTCATTGCCTGATCCTTCCTTACTGCTTTGTGTTTAACATTCAAACACTTTGTTTTGTTTTTTGAGACAGGGTCTCTCTGTGTTAGCCTTGGCTGTCCTGGACTTGCTTTGTAGACCAGGCCAGGCGTGAGCCACCACGCCCAGTAACTTTGCCCCTAGCTATTTTGAAACATAAAATAACTCTTGTAAACTGTAGTCAACCAATGGTACTGCAGGACGCAAACACTTGCTCGTCTTTTCTAAGCATAGTTTGGTACATGTTACCTAACCTCTTCAGTCTCAGATCTCATCCCTTCCTGGAATTTGGTGGCTACTTTTTTCTTCCCCGTTTCTTTGCATGGATCAACATTTTTGGCTTTCATGTATAATATTCAGAATTTTATACTTTTCCAAATGCTCTCTCACGTTCTTGTGAGTTTTCTATTTGGCCAGATAAGCTTATTTAATAAAATTTGCCGATTATTACCCATTCTTAGAACAAAACTTAAAGCAAAGTGGCATTTTTTAAAATTTTATTTTATTAATTTATTTATATTACATCTCAATGGTTATCCCATCCCTTGTATCCTCCCATTCCTCCCTCCCTCCCATTTTCCCCTAACTCCCCTCCCCTATGACTGTGACTGAGGGGGACTTCCTCCCCCTGTATATGCTCATAGGGTATCAAGTCTCTTCTTGGTAGCCTGCTATCCTTCCTCTGAGTGCCACCAGGTCTCCCCCTCCAGAGGACATGGTCAAATATGAGGCACCAGAGTATGTGTGAAAGTCAGACCCCACTCTCCATTCAACTGTGGAGAATGTCCTGCCCATTGGCTAGATCTGGGTAGGGCAAAGTGGCATTTTAAAAAAAGAGAAAATAAAAAAATTATAAGAATTAAGATCATAGGATTAATTTTCTATTAGAATATCATTGCATAGTACTTTTTAAGCTTAGAAATCAGTAGCCTCTTCATTGCTGCCTGACTTTGCACAGGGTCCAGAAGTGTGCATGACACTGTCATAAACTCTGTTCCCTTATTCTGGCTGTTTTAGTGATGCCTGTAATTCTAACACAGTGTCAGAACAGAGGCTGCCTTTCTTTGAGCCTGTCTTCTATCTGTAAGGGTGCTCATTTATTTACTGAACACAAGCCAGGCCTGTGCTGCGTGCCAGGGACATAGAGATAAAAGTCCTCTTGCTCTCTAAAACTCACTGTCTGTACACAGATAGTTTTTCAGCTGAGTCCTGTTGTCAGTAGCTCATGTTTCTGGAAATAGCAAATATATATCAAAACCACATAAAAGACGAGCAATGCCTGCTATCTCTCAAAGCAGCAAATGGAGCACCAGTATGTGGAAAAAGTGGTCCGATTCTCTCTATGCTTATTAGATGCTGATTTTCTTGTAAACAGAAAGAAGAAGTTTTATTTTGGGGTTTTTTGGGGAGGGGGGTCTCACTATTGATTGACCATCATCTGAGTTTCTCACCTTCTTAGTCAAACTATTTCATCAAGAGAGTTCTATTTTCAGTGCATGCTATGCTTGCAGGACTTTCCCCCTCTCTTTGTTTCTGGCCTCATGACTTCTTGTGATTGCTTGCATTTTCAGTCTTACTGCAATATCTAACAGGTAACAAAAATTCCAGCATAACAACACAATGTCCACAACTTGAGAGCATTAAACAAGCACGGCACATTAGATGTGAGAAAGCAAACAAGACTGGAATAAAATATCCCTGAATCCTTCGCTGCTAACCCTGGAGCTTGGTGAAGTTCTGTTGAGGGTATGTGCGACTCCCAGAACACAGAAACAAGATGCTTGTATAATCCATATAGAGAGGAGGGCTTCTGAGAACATTAAAGGCTAATAGGTGATCCAGATGAGTGTGGAGTTTTCTGGAAGGTAAGGCACTGTGACAACTTAGCGTAAGCAACAAGGAGTGAGCCAACACTAAAGAAAGACGAGAGAGGTTCTCAAAGGAGGGAAAGCTGGTGATGAACCATGACAGTGGTGTTGTCACACTTCAAGGAAGAATGCCCGAGTGACTGTCAGGCTCTTCACAGGGGTGAGCATTCAAGTGTGATGAGCTCATAACTTAGAGGTATCTATTGGGAGCCAACAGATCTTGATCTGGCTACGTGTTAGGATGTGAGAGAGGCAGATGACATTGCTGATGCTTGCATCCGTACTCTCTATCCTAGGCCATTCTGTGTAAATATGTCTAGCTCAATATGATAGAGAAGCTCTACAGATGACTCTGATTTATGGTGATCACTGGGAAATCAGCATACGAAAAGCCAGGAGAGCTCTGTTTAGGAACGCTGTCCTGTCTGGGGCAGCCTGATGGAGACAAAGACCTGATTCTGGCCAGGAACGTAGATAAGCATGTAGCCATAGTGGAAAGCAAGAACAGATGACTGAGTCAAGAAAATGCTTTTCTATTGGAGATATTAAGATACAGGCAGGTATCTCAGTTATCACCAACTCGTGTGCTAGGATAGCTTCCCCCTTTTTTCTCAGATATATGATATATGACATAACCTTTAGAATTGACAGCTACCATTTGAAGTGAACTACATGGTGAAGCTTGAATAACTGGCAAGCTTTGCTCTGGCTCCTCCGCCTGTCTAGCAGGTTACTCAATCCTTTGAGGCTCAGCTTCTTTACTGGTAAAGTGGAGGTAATCGCAGATACCCCATAAATTATTCTTCGGTTAAAAAAAAAAAAAAAAGAAAAAAAAAACTTCAGTGTTATCCTTTGCCAAAAAAAAAAAAAAAAAAAAAAAAAAAAAATGTCATCAACGTGATTATCAACATCTCTATAAGGCATGATATAATTATTGCAATTCTGCCTAAACATTTGATAAAATGACCACATTAGTCTATTAAGCTTTTATAACAGTCCTATAAGATAAGTATCATCATAATTTTCACTTGATATCTGAGAAACTAAGGCTTTACAATGTATATAATTTGTTTAATATTGTTCATTGGTGATTTTTTTTATTAATAATGCTACCAATTAAAATTGTATTTCTGGATAATTATATGTACTGTATTAATAGACCATTTTCTCTTTTATCATCCAGTGGCTTATCGCCTTATGTTGCTTCTGAGGGTTGCCAGGTGCTGTAGATTTCTCATCTCAGTACAGTTATGTTCTAGCTTTATTTATGTTGCTGTGACACAAATACCCTGGTAAACAACCAATTTGGTCAAGGAAAGGATGAATTTGGTTTATAATCCCAGAATGTAGTCCATCATTTTGGGAAAGTCAAGGCAGAAACTGAAGCAGTTAGTCATAACATCCAGAGGAAAGAGGAGAGAGAATATATTTGCATCTTTGCTTGTTTGTTCTCAGCTGACTTTTCACTTTTTCATATAATTCATACCCCTTGCCTAGGGGTTGTTCCCCCTAAGTGGGTTTGGACTTCCTATATACAGTGGCAATCACTACAGTCTCCCATAGACAAACCCAGAGGCCAGGGATTCTGTGCTGTGTCAAGTTGACAGGTAAAACTACCAGGAACAAAATGTATCCAAAACACCCCCAAAGACGTATGACACAATTAACAACTTCTGGAATATTTCTCTTTGTTTCCTGTCATTTTAAAGGAAATAAGTTGATAATTGGAGAAGTCATCTGACTTGAAATCACTCACCAAAATGAGCCTAAGGCTACTAACCACCATCTTCTATACTGAGATTTCATTTTATACTAATCTCACTGAAATAGCAAAAGCTTTGACAGGGCAATGCCACAACCCTCCGAGCATCTATCATTGCTATAACGCTCTGGGATATAGTAATAACGGTATGAATGGACTCAATCACAAATGAAATTTTGAGAAGATTGAGGATTCTATTTAATGATATATTCTGGCTAGCAGAATTTCTATCCATGATAGATATGAATTATCTATTCTAAATGTCCTTTAAATGTTGAAACTATGAAGAACATGCTGTAGTTTGTGTTTGAGACTTTGTAAGACATTTTGTTTTATGCTGCGGTTTGTGTTTATAATTATGAGCATCCCAAGAGTAACTGAACAGAAGAACTAGTCTATTTTAAATATTATGTAAGGAAGCCCCAATTCAGGGCCAGGAGATGGATCAATCAGTAAAGTGCTTACCTTGCAAACATGAGGATCAAAGTTTGACCCCTAGAACTGACATAAAAAATCCAGGCATGGTGGTGTAAACTGACAGTCCCCATGCAGATCTAGAGCCATATGGATCTCCAGCCCTCACTGACCAGCCAGCCTAGCCTAATTGGTTAGTCTCTGGCCAGTGAGGGGTTTTACCCAAAACAAAAAACAAACACACAAACAAACAAACAAACAACCCACACACAATAAAAGACAGTGCTTGAGAAAGGATATCTAAGATTGTCCTTTGGCCTCACATACATACATATACGCACATAGAAACACAGGCATGCACACAAAATGGTAACATACACATGATTGCAAAAAATGTTTTCATGTAACATTACAAAAATGAATATTTCAATCAATGATTCATGACAATGAAGAACTAAAATTTATATAGTCACCATGCCAGATGCCTTCACATCCCTTGTATACTCCTGAAACAACTCTGGGCAGTAGGCAGTAGATTAATTTAGCAAATAAGAAAAATACATTACAGAGAGGGGAGGTCAGGCATTCATTTTTCACTTAATGGTGTCTTTAGTATTGCACATGAGATGCACCAACAAATCATACAACTAAAAGCTTCCTTTATTAGATTACTATGTTTAAAACTATACATGCTTAAGTCCCTGAAACTTAATAATAATTTGAAATTAGATTATACATAGTTGATATGATGTTAACATTCTTATTTCACTCTCAGAAAACCACTAGTACTAATTGGATATGCTTGCCCATTGAGCAGTGCACAAACCATGAATTTAAGATTAAGACTGAACAAACGACTTCTCTTCTTTTGCACCAGTTTTCAACTGATACTTTATGACAGCCAGCTTTACAGAGGTATGGATGGCGCCACTGGAAAGAATGTATCATGATTGAAGGCTGATACTACTTGCACTGTATTGAAGAGATGCTAAGTATCACAGTGTTGCCTCACAAGAACTCTGGTGCCCCATATTTGACCACGTCCCCTGCATGGGGAGGCCTGGTGGCACGCAGAGGAAGAGACTTGATACCCTATGAGCATATACAGGGAGAGGAGGTCCTCTTCAGTTACAGTCATAGGGGAGGGGAGTAAGGGGGAAACGGGAGGGAGGGAAGAATGGGAGGATACAAGGAATGGGATAACTATTGAGATATAATATGAATAAATTAATAAAATATATTTTAAAAAGAAAATTTAAAAATAGGTGATGCTTGCAGCATCTTGGTGCAGTTTGAGAAATATGGGCTGGGGAGTTTCTCAAAACCTGAAATCTAATAAATGTTGAAAGTAGAGCTTGAGTATCCAGATATATCGTGGTGTACAGCTATAATCCTGCACTGCAGAAGTTCAGGCAGGGGGATCAGCTATAACCCCTGCACTGGAGAAGTTCAGGCAGGGGGATCAGCTATAACCCCTGCACTGGAGAAGTTCAGGCAGAGGGATCAGCTATAATCCCTGCACTGGAGAAGTTCAGGCAGGAGGATCAGAAAATTTTAAGACCATCTTGGATGCATCGTACCTTAGTTTGGGTTTCTATTGCTGTCACTGTGGCAAAGGCAAATAAAAGAAAGTGTTTCGTTATAAACATAACCCTTATGGTTATAAGCCCAGAGGATAGAGTACATGATGGTGTGACAAGGGCATGGGACAGTCACATTTTGATCCACAAGCAGGAAGCAGAGAGAGACATGCTGGCAATGTCCAGAGTCTTTTGAAACCTCAAAGCCTGTCCCCAGTGACACACCTCTTCCAATAAGGCCCGTCTCCGAATCCTTCTCAGACCAACCGAAGACCAACCAGTCAAACACATGAGCCGATAAGGGCCACTGTCATTCAAACCACACATAGCAAACCTGAGGTAGGCTTGTATTGCATGAGACCTTGCTTCAAAGGTGAACAGAAAAGCTAGAACATGGACCCACAGTATTGATGATGCTATTTGAGCTTTTATTGATGAAGACTATACCACTATATAATTTACTGTGATTTTATTCAAGAAACAAATATTTTGGTAATGTTAGTTAATAATAATAATAATAGTAATAGTTAGTTTGAAGTAATGTATATAAAAATGAATGAATTATTGACAATTTTCTTAAAAGAGTATAACTTTTAAGAACACACCAAAATGTAAAATATAGTACATGCTCGTGATTTATCTCTGGTATTGGAGTGATATGAACATTTAAATATTTTCTGTTTTATTTAAGTTAGTATTATCCAATTTACCATGTATTTTAAAGCTTCTATTCTCATCTGAAAATCTTATACCCACAAATTTATATATTTTTTAATTTTATTTAAGTAATTTATTCAGATTCCTTCTCAATTGTTATCCCCTCACTTGTATCTTCCCATTCCCCCTCCCTCCCTCTTTCATTTTACTCCCCTCTGCTAGGTCTGTGACAGAAGGGAACCTCCTCTCCCACCATATGTTCACAGCCTATCAGGTCTCATCCAGATAGCCTGTTTAACTTTCCTGAGTGCCACCAGGCCTCCCCACTTAGGGGAAGTGGTCAAAAAGGGGGCACCAGAGTTCATGCCAGAGTCAGTCCCCACTCTCCACTCAACTGTGGAGAATGTGTTGTCCATTGGCTAGATCTGAGTAGGTGTTCTAGCTTTTCTGCATGCATTGTCCTTGGTTGGTACAGTAGTTTGAGCAGAACTTCCTTGGTCCAGATCTGTGAGCCTTGATGGTCTTCTTGTAGGCTTCTAGGACCCTTGGGATCATTCTATTTTGGTATTCTCCCATACCTCTTTCACCTGGAGTCCCACTAGGAAGTCCCACCATCTATCTCAATCTCCTGCTAAGTGAAGACTTTCAGGGGATATCCCTGTTGGGCTAGTGTCCAATTATAAGTGAGTATATATACCATGTGAGTCTTTCTGTGTCTGGGTTAACTCACTCAGGATGATCATTTCTAGTTCCATCTATTTGTCTGCAAATTTCAAGCTTTCCTTGTTTCCATAGTGTAAATGCACCACAGTTTCTTTATCCATTTTCTGATTTAGGCACATCTAGGTTGTTTCCATGTTCTGGCTATTATGTATAAGGCTGCTATGAGCATGATTGAGCATATGTTCTTGTTGTGTGGTGGAGCATCTTTGGGGTATATTCCAAGGAGTAGAATAGCTGGCTCTTGAGGAAGCCCTATTCCCAGTTTTCTGAGAAAGCACCAGATTGAGTTCCAAAGTGGTTGTACAAGTTTCCCTTCCACCAGCAATGAAGGAGTGTTCCCCTTTCTCCACATTCTCTCCAGAATGTGCTGTCACTTGAGTTTTTGATCTTAGTCATTCTGATGGGTATAAGATGGAATCTCAGAGTCATTTTAATTTGTATTTCTCTGATGGTTAAGGACATTGAACATTTCTTTAAGTGTTTCTCAGCCAACTGATGTTCCTCTGTGGAGAATTCTCTGTTTAATTCTGAGCCCCATTTCTTAATATCTCTTCAATATAGTTCTTGAAGTACTTGACAAAGCAATAAGACAACAAAAGGAGATCAAGGGGATCCAAATGGAAAAGGAGAAAGTAAAATTATCCCTATTCTCAGATGATATGATAGTATATATAAATGACCCCCAAAATTCCACAGGAGAACTCCTACAGCCGATAAACACGTTCAGCAAAGTGCCTGGATCAAAAATAACTCAAAAAAGTCAGTAGCCTTCCTATATACAAATGACAATCATGCTGAGAAAGAAATTAGGGAAACTATACCCTTCATGATAGCCACAAGTAATATAAAATATCTAGGAGTAACTCTAACCAAGCAAGTGAAAGACTTGTTTGAAAAAAACTTCAAATCTCTGAAGAAGGAGATTGAAGATGACATGAGAAGATTGAAAGATCTCCTTTGTTTGTGGATTGGGAAAATTAACATAGTAAAAATGTCCATCTTACCAAAAGCAATTTACAGATTCAATGCAATACCTATCAAAATACCTACACAATTTTTAAAGACATTGGAAGATCAATTCTCAACTTCATATTGAAATACAAAAAACTCAGAATAGCTAAAACAATCCTGTACAATAAAAGATCCTCCAGAGGAATCTCCATACCTGATCTCAAGCTGTACTATAAAGCAACAGTAATTTGCTCAACCTGGTACTGGCATAGCAATAGGCTGGTTGATCAATGGAATTGAATCGCAGGTGGGTATGAGTCCAGACTCTGGGGACTGGGCACCCATCCTCCATGGGCCACTTGGTTCCATGGGCCACTTGGATGGCCTGAGGCCAGACCCACCTGTGCTCTGCACTGTGTGGACCCCCTCACCTCTGGGTTCCTGGGTCTTGTGGTTTGTAGCTCCTAGCTGGCTCTCTAGCCTCCATCTTGTAGATCAGATACTGTGTGTGTTCAGTGCCACCATCTTGGATCTCCCAAAGTTATATTTTAACAAATAATTCTTATTTTACAGATTTGCAACTTATTCTCACAAAACTCACACAACACAGGACAGTTTCCAAATAGAAAATAGTGGTAGCATGTACTATGATTTATACCCCCCTTTGATTAGGGTACATGATTCATCTAAAAAAAGTTATAGTATATTATAGTTTATGCTAACTTAATTTTTCTATAAATGCTCATGTTGGTCTTTTTGTTTAGTTCTATTGACATTTTCATTTGTTTGTTTGTCTTGCTATGTAGTCCAGGCTAGCCTCAAACTCATAGAAATCCTCCTTGTCAGCCTCTGGAGTGCTGTGATTACCAGTGGAAGCGTCCATGTCTGGGAAGGGTGTTGAAATGTCGGAGCTGAAAATACTCATGGCTACTCATTGGTTCTTTCAAAAACTTCAAGGTCTTACAGAAAAAAAGGTAGCATTTAGTAAAAGCAGGTTGTATTGGTGTATGTAAGAACTTACTCATACAGATTGAGATGAAGTACATGGGGGTCTTCCTCTTAAAAATGTCTTGTTTCCATCCTGTGTTTGACTTGACCAGGAAACCACAAGGCTGGGTCTTGTATGGAGCTCAACACTTAGACAAGTCTCTGAAGAGGCATCTCTGTGATGTCACTTGCAGATGGGGAAAATATGTTGGATTCATGAAAATTCAATATTAGGACCTATTCATTTTTGACTTGAATCTGTTTCTGGAAAACAGTCTACTGAAAGTTACTTCATAAAATTCCTCCTCTTAGGCATCCCCTTGCCTCAGGTGCCTGTGCAATGTTATTGCTGTCAAGCAACCAGAATCCGATTAAAAATGGAATTCTTAAATATTTACCATGTTTAGTAGGCATACAGAATTCTTTAATGAGACTATTTTGACAGGCTAATTTGTAGCTTGTTTTGCATTCTAAAGTACTGTACAAATTTATTTTGCATAAATTCAGTACTGGGATGGAGTTCTTTGTGATGCAAGGTGTACTGGGGTTGACTTCCTGTCAACTCATAAGGATCAGATGGAGAAAACGGAACTTCAGGGCTGAGGCTTGGACTGGGTTAGCAGAGTGACAGCACAGTAGATGCAGTGACCTTTACAGCTGCCAGGAGAGCAGTGATTTTGCTAGAGTGAAATATTAGATACAGATAGAATCAACCAGTCTTTCTTTAGGCTTTCAAATAGACATGGTTTGTTTTCTTTCTTTTCTTTATTTTTTCTTCAAATATATATATATATATTTCCTGGAAATATGAAATTGAATGACATGATGGTGGAGAGAAGCTATAAAGCCACTATCTTTAGAAAAATTTAACAACAATATAGTTTTTTCTTGGGTTATTTTAGACCATAGATCATGACAGAGGGATAATATTTCTTAATCTTTGGAATCTACTAACCATACTGTTTTGAAATCTGATATGCCAAAAAATGCAAGGCAATTGTGATTTAAATATACTGACTGCTAATGATCAGAGAAGCTGTAGAACGCCATACTGTGGGAGTGTTTTGTTTACATGGAGGCCATATTTTACTCACACAGTTGAGGCAATTTGGGGTGGGGGCTGGTTGTATTTCTTTTCTTCAAAATCACTTACTTCTTTATGTTACTTCTCTGAAACCATTTTTCTTTGTTTCTGTAGCTTGTGTGGTAAATATGGATTGGGGTTCGGGTCTCTAGGATGCTGAACATCTCTGATACCCACATCTTGTAATGGCAGCATGTAGAAATGGTGGTGATTCGGATCAGTGAACTGTAGTTAGCAGGTTTGGGGGCCTGGAGACCAGAGGTCCACATGAGAAACTGGCCCCATGAGTACACCTGACCTCACGCTCCCTGGTGAGTGTCAGATGAGTCTAAATGTGAGTGAGCGCAGAGCCTAAAGAGCTCAGATGACAAAGATCATGAGATCAGGGCCCTGGCCACTTGTACTCCTTACCTGAAGACTTGCTGGTCTTTGCAAAGTGCTTTGGATTTTCAGACATGAATAGTCAAATGCAGAGACTCGGTATCCAGCATTCAGCTTGCACTTGGCTTTCCTTGTGTTTTATATTAGAGATACTTTGTAACCAGTTACATATTTTATTTTATTTTCCTAATGTTTATAACGGCACCAGCTGTAGTCTTAATTATTTGAGCCTATCTTTGCCTTCAATTTTCTTGTAGCTAAGCTTTTTTATTTTACCTTTTTAAATCTTATTTTTGTCTTGATTTTTTTCTTTTAAAAAAAGAGGCTTTTTTTTTTTTTTTTTTTTTTTTAACATTGCTATAAGTGCTTCAACCAACACTCTTAAACTTGGAGCTGTCGGCTTTGTCTGACATTTCAAACCTTTTTAGGCTTTTTCAAAATTGTACCCCAGCCTTTAATGTCAGACTGTCATGTTTATTTATCTTTGATTGCCTTAGTTAGAAACACTACTCATACTAGTTCGCAAGGTAAGGCTATAGACACGTCTCCAGCTGCTAGACTCCTGTTGCTGGGAGAATTTTGCTTGCAGCATGATTTAGAGGTTAGCATGGCTATGGATTGCAGGCTCTGCCTGGCCAAGATTCCTGCCTTTCCATAAAGCCCAGATGATGAAAGCTGGCAGAGACGGAGGCACAAGGCCTCACCATGTCTGAGGTGCAGGACCACCCTGGAGGGCGTCCCCCACGACCATCGAGGCAGCACAGCCCACCCTTTACCTTTGTCCACTTTGACTTTTCCATGTGCTCTATCTAACTTTCTGCCTTTGGGACCCACAGGAGCTTTCTCAAGGCCACTTCCTCTGTCATGTACAGTCACGCCCTCAGAGTTAGCTTCCAGGAGACTCCATTGGGGAAATTAATGATACCAATATGTATTTCTTAAAGTTGCAGCTACATTTGCATATGAGCGTATTTACCTATAGCAACATTTACCAAGTTAAAGTGTGCTTCAAGTGTTGTTCCTCAAGCAAGCCAGGCAGGCTCTTGCTTCATGTCTTTGACCTTGAATTCCTTCTTGGAAGGCCTCCTTCTCCTCTGCTCTTGCCTTCACTCACTCACCTAATTCTTTCAGTGCTATTTTCTCAGAAATATTCTCCATGCCCTCTGTACTTAAATTATCAAGGCATCTCCGTTTTGAAAGCGCAGACATAAAGTTCTGGCTTAGTGACTCACATGGTCCTTCTTGCCTCTGGTATGTTATGTCAAGAGCTTATTTAGGTTAGTTTCTGTCTTCTCACTCTATATCATAACCTGCACCACCCTTGGGGAGGACCTTAATTTGTTTTGTTGATAGCAGCCTTTGCTCTGTTTATAAATATTTACTAAGGAAATGGAAAACTGGGTTTGACCTGTGATTGTATAAACAGCTGAGTCAGTGACTTGTCCTTTCTGAGCGAGTGCCTGTATCCATAACATGGAAATATAGAATTATACTGCTATTGCAGAGCTGGGTCGGAATCTTAAAAGATCGTTTTGTGTGTCACACATTTCTGAACAAATATGCTTCAAAAAAGTAACTTGGCTCACATGTCTGTCTGTGTGTGTGTGTGTGTGTGTGTGTGTGTGTGTGTGTGTGTGTGTGTATATGCCTATGTGGCTGTGTGCATAATATATATGAGGCCAGAGGTCAGTGTTGGCATACCTTTCTTAATCACTGTCCACCATATTTTGTGAAAAAGAGCCTCTCACAGAACGAGAGGCTCATTGACTTATCTAGGTTGGCCAGTCAGTGAGCTCCAAAGATGCACCTTTTCTGCCTCCTCAGTGCTGTGGTCACCACTGTGTGCTGTGTGGCCCACCACCTTTCATGGATGCTCTTGGGACCCAAGCTCAGGTTCTCATGCTTGCAAGCACCTTACCCACTGAGCCATCATCTCCCAAGCTCCTGGTTCCAATCTGTGACCCTGACTTCGAATCGGTGATAGAATGGCAATAGTCTAATTTAAAGTTCTAATTTCTAGGAGAATGTATTTGTTGAATGTTACTGAGTAAACTTTTTCATGCCTATCTCCCAGTTATTGGAATAAACTCAAATGCTATTAAGTGACAGTGAAGGCCAGAGAACTGAAGGCACCCTGCCTGAGTTGTTAGCCTGTGGAGAAAGCTAGGAGATAATTTTGGGAGTGAGGTAAACTTTGGAAGTGTTAAAAAGGTTATGAGATATGGAGATAGAAATTGTACTCACTTTAAGGTGATAGAATTTTTTTTCTATTTTGGTGTGTGTGTGTGTGTGTGTGTGTGTACATGCAGGTATGTTTATGTATGCATATGTATTTAAATGGTAACTTGACTCTAAAATAATTCTCATAACAAGAAGAACGAATCTGACATTTACTTCAACACAATTCCTTCCTCTGTCCTTGGCGAGTGTCTGTGAGCTTATGAACTGCTCAGGGACATAATTTGGCGATGATGCCTACACAGAGTTTAGTATGGAATAACCAGGATTTAGAGAGTGCTTCCTTTCCTGGGGGCCATTGAGCTGATGGCTTTCTGTAGCTGGTGCTGTTCTGTGTTTGTCAAGATAGTGGAAGATGGAAGTCGTAATTTTCTCAGTGGCTTCAAGTACTGGCACATAGTGAGGGGAAAGAAGTGCATCTGAGAATGCCTGGCCTATAGCAAGCACTCGGTGAATCATTAGTGAGGAAATAAAAAGAGAAATCACCATGGAAGGAGGGTAAAGGGAAACAGCAGAACACAAGTGACCTAACAGGGGAAATGGCCAAAGGGGGGCTCTTAGGGAGGGAAGAGGGAGGGAGTGCATGAGATGGAGGTAGGTAGGTAAAATATGGATGCCTGGAAAAGCCACAAGGAATCATACTGTGAACTATTTACCTACAAAACCCAATAGTACATATAATTTCATGAATAAATATTTATATACATATTTTAATGAACTTTTCTCATTTTGGACGGACAGTGCTCCATTCAAGAACCAAAGACAACCTATCAAAACCTAATACCAGACATGAGATACCCTCTTTTGGGTTGTTAGACAGGATGGTTCAAGAGATTCCCAAAATATATAGCCTATTGCTGTTGCCTTTGGTTACTCCATAGAGGTGGGAGGTAAGTCCCTATTGTGGAAGACACCATACACTTCCGTATCAGGGCCAAGAGACCCCTGAGCTGGAACTGACCAGAATATCGCTACCTGATGACTAGGTTTCATGGTACCATGAGACACCATACAAGCCTCTAAAGTAGTGAAGTAAATAACAGCTCCACAAGTTATGATGCCCATGGACCACATCAACAACCAGTGAGCAGATAACCCAAGGGTGCAGTAGTGGCATGTATACCTTGGTAGTAACCAACAGCTCTTTAACTGTACTTAAGGCCCACTCAACAAGACGGAAACCATCTCTGGCACTAGAAACCTAGCTAACTACTCCATGCTAGTGAAACCACACTGATTGGAGAATCTACAACCACTAATTTACTATACCAACATAATCTCTAATAATAATTGTCCTTATGCCCACAGGTAAGTGTTGTCTTCATCCCTCATGAAGAAAACTTCTCTTTGCAACAGATGGAGACCACTACAGAAACTCACATCCAATCAAAATGCAGAATTGTGGAGCTCAGTGCCAGTGGATACATTTACAACACAGCCATGTACCCAAGGCTTGGGAAACATTGAAGAAGACGAGGTGGAAAGATTGTAGGAGCCAGAGAGTCTTGTTGTGAGATTTTTGTCTACTAGTAATATCAAAAGCTACACCAATACATCTCATCAACATGATTACTCAAATGTAAGTGGAACAAAGATGACACAAGTGGACATGCCAAAGTGGACAAGCAAAAGCCTGTTGAGGTATCAACCCCATACAAAGAACTATAGGAAACTGAGAAAACTCGGAGGAGGGAAAAGTGCCCTTTCCCAAGAAAGAACACACCAACTGGTTGTCCAACTCCAAATGCTCATCTCTGAGGACAAACCAATAAGAAAGATTATGCTGATGCAACAAGTTATATTTAGGAATATATAATGTATATTCGTATATGCATGGAATAACAATCAATGAGCAAAGAGGCCTTGAATTTGAAGTAGAGTGGGAAGAGGTATATGGAAGGGTTCAGAGGGAGGAAATAGAGAAACATTAGTATTAAATTATAACCCAAAAAGAAAGCTAACCAACCAACCAGTAAAAATAAACACAACTTGCTTTTCAAATCTGTCTTGGAACAAATTTCATAGAATGTTAAGAATTTTTACCCGAGTGGGTATTTCGGACTTAGATTATGAACAGCTGTGTGCTGTTCTTTTAAAAACAAGCTAGAGGGAAAAATTTGGAGATTTGTTTTCTCTCTAAAGGAATGATAAATGGGATTTATTTACCTATCTTTAATGTGATTTGGATATCATCCAAAGTATAATGTCACTGAAACATCTCATTACGTTATTTATGTGTACAATTTTCATGCTTTCATGTATCAGCTAAAGATGCACTGAATTTTTAAAAAGCTAAGCATATAACATGCATACCTGCCTCCTACTTGTAATTACTATATATGAGTTCAGATTAAGACAAGCTGAGCTGGGCTACACAGCAGCCCTCTATGTGTACTGGGTTTACCTTGTGTATATAATTGATTACGTTCTTATAGCTTTTGACCAGTTCAGTTTCAGCAAAGCAAGTTCCTGTGTGGCTTGAGTTTTTGATGTTTTGCCCTCTTTGTGTGTTCGGCCACTTATCTTTTACCTATGTTCACTTTGCTCTCATGCATGTTATCTGATTATTATGTCTCCAAATTGCCACTATCGTCAGCTGTATTCTGCCTCCAAGTCAATTAGGATGATTCTCTAAATTTTTTGGTGAGTACTTGAAACCAAAAAGTTACACAATCTGGTGTCTCCCTATCTTAGTGGGCATTAATAGCTCTTCATATATGGATGGAGCCTAGTGATATTTTTGCATTTGTGTTGACATGTCAACGGGTGTTGTCACTGGACAGGTCTTGTTCAGATGGCCATATTTTGAGACTTCACTGGTCCAGCTTCCCTGTGGTATCTGGAGGATGCTATCCCACAGCAGACATCCTTCCGGCTGTTCCCATCTTCTAGATTTCTCTTCTGTGATGTTCCTCGAGCCTTACGTGCAGGTGCTGTGCTGTACATGCATCCACTGCTGTTGGACACTGTGTCACGATCAGTCTCTCGCTGTGTGTATCAGCTTATTTGTCGTCTCTTCCCATCTGTCACGTGTATCTCATTGTGTTCTTAGGGAGATTTCATCAGATTCTTCCCCTTCTCCTCTGGCTTAGTAACGCAATTGTGCCCAACCTCTGATTTTGCTTTTCCACTTTTTGAAAACTTTCTATGCTATCAGAGTCCACCCCCATTAACCTAACATTGTTTTGTAAACAAACCTAAAATGAAATTGTTTATGAATAAAATAGCTTACTTTAAGATAAAAATTCAGTAGCCAGATCAATATTTCTCTCTCAGCTACATAAGTAAAAAAATTAAATATAACTCTCAGGTCAGCACATCCTGTGCGTGTACTCCCAGCACTGGGGAGGCTGTGGCAGGGGGATTGTCACAAGTTTAACGGCAACTACATGATTAGTACCAGATTACCAGGAATTCCTGGTACCGGTACCAGGAATACAAAACAAGATCCTGTCTTAGAAAAGAAAACCAAACCAAAATATAAATATACCGATAAAGCAATATATATGTATATGTATATATATATATATATTCACTGTAAAGTAAGGACTAAGATTTATTAACCACTTAAGACCACTTTGAGATTTCTGTAGGTTCTCTGCTCTTGAAAGATTTTTGGCACATTGGAGAAAACCTTTTACGAAAATGAGTGATTCAGGAGAGACTGGTGCAGAGAGGAGAGGGATGTGTTGACGACGAAAAAGGAAGTGTGAGCACAGGAAATGGTGCTTACTTGCTTTAGAGAAGTTTCAATTTTATTTTCAAGGTCTAAGAGAATTTTGCTTCAGAGTTGTCAAATGTAATCACAATTCATACCAGCTCTAAAGATTGCAAAATTGTTGGTGATAATGTGTCCTATTATTGGGCGTTAAGTAGGGTTGTACACTTAGGCTCCAAAGAAAGAATTCCCAGGCACAGTGCAGGTCCATGCAGAGGACATGTGATTTCACCAGCAGAGGTAGCAGAGTCTACCAATTAAGTAAATATATATAATTGAGATGATTCTCTAAATTTTTTGATGAATATTTGAACCAAAAAGTAACATAATCTGGTGTCTCCCTATCTTAGTGGGCATTAATAGCTATTCATGTATGGATGGAGCCTAGTGATATTTTTCCATTCATGTTGAAATGTCAACGGGTGTTGTCATTGGATTGGTCTTGTTCAGATATATATATCATACATATATGTATATATATATGTATATATATGGTTTTCCAACAAACCTATTAAGTAGCATATTTAGATTAATAATAGGCATAATTGAACTTCTCTGATTCCATTAACACCAGAAAAATGTGTTGAATAGAATTTATCTAATCAAGTATGGGCTATCTGATTGGAATTGAATCTTAAATAGAGAGCACATTCTTTTTTCAGAATATCCTTTTCATCTGAAATTTATGTTCCCAGGAGGCATTCTGTGTATATATTTGCTGTTTGGCACCCCTTTCAGCTTAGAACCATGTGAAGTTTAGGAGCCAGGTCACTCACCATGGAAAGCTGTGACATAAGGAAATGTATTATAGTGACTTACTGACAATAACCACGGGTCCGTTGTCATTCCTTCGCTGAGGTACGGGGATATGTGTTCTTGCCTTTATGTCGGCCCAGCCCTAATGATTTGCTTGTAACTAATAGAATGTAGTAGAAAGCCCTGCAGGCTAGATTACGACAGGAGCTGCAGATTCTGCCTGGTGCATGCAGATACTACCTGGTTAGCGCACTGAGCCACCAAATAAGAGAACTCCCTGGGGCCGCCCATGCTGTAAAAGGAGCCTAGTCCACAGGGCAAGGCTCAAGGTGTTGTTTCTATTGGTCACTCCTGAGAATAGAAGTCAACTATTTGGACTGTGAGTATGAATCCTACTCCTGTTCTCTGTGTCAGCACAGACCTGGCAGTGTGAGACAAAGTGTTCTTATCTGTCTTATCTGAGCACTGTGCCTACACAATGAAGCAACTGCTTAAGCCGCTGAGTTTGGAGTGGGGGTGGGGCACTTGCTAAGCAATGATAATATTTAAAACGTTAAGGCAAAGTGTATGGTTAAGCTAACCAGTATTAAAGGAGCTGAGAGTCATCAAAGGTTTAGGCAGAGGGAAAGGCTCCTCTGTCCTGCTGCACCTGACACTTAAAAGGAAGGGGCAAAGGAAGAATTGGGGGCAACAAATCGTGATTTCTTTCCTTTAAAATCCTTTATGTAGAATAATTGCAATTTCAAGTCATTCAGTTTGCAAAGCACAGGGGGGAAAAAGACCGAGGCTCGAATGGAGGAATAAATGACACTCCTGTCTTAATTTATGGCCTCCGCCTCCCAGAGCTTAAAGATGGGGCCATTAAGGCTGTGCCTGAGACTTAATGGTCTTAAGGTGGGCGATAAACCGCGAGACAGATTGCAGCCACTTTGTGTTGGTGACCCTCCAGTCTGACTCAGTCACTTAAATCTCACATTTCCTTACAATTCTGAAATAAGGCCATTCTAGAGTGTTCTTTTGAAAGAACATAAAGGTTTCGTGGGAGAAGAAAGCAATTTGGTGACGAGAGAATTTCCTTTATGCAGTAATGTCTATTGTGAAGTCTCCAAACAGCTGAATGGCCCAAGACAAAGGGGAAATAAAGAACTTGGTCTCTACTTACGGAAGGATTTTTGTTGTTTTTGTTTTTGAATGCCACTATATGGAGGAGGTGTGGGGGCATCGTGAAGACTAGGCCATTTCCCTTGAGGACTTTACAACACCTTGGGGTGATGGTAATATGAAAAAAATGTCTCAAGGACCAAACTCAGATTTTCCTATTTTCCGAATTGTTCACAGTCTGGTTTGTGGTTCGGGCTGGCATCACACTTGTAATCCTCTTGCTTCTGAGTGCCAATGCTACAGGTGTGCGCCACCACAGCTGCCTTTGTTAGCCACCTCTCTGTTATTTCCCAGGATTCCTCAGTTCTTTTTTTTTTTTTTTTTTTGGTGTTTTGAGACAGGGTTTCTCTGTGTAGCGTTGGCCGTCCTGGATTCCTCAGTTCTTATGCTGTCTGATCCTATGATCACTTTTTGTCTCTTATACTCCACTAGCCCTGGACTCTCTGAGTTTCCTGGAAATTAATCATCAGGTCTAGGCTGATTCCTCCACATTTACTATCCAGATCTGCCTCTCTCTATTGTGGCAAAGCTACCCCATTTAAAAGGGCTCTCTAGTCAGATAATACAGTGTACCCTATTGTCTCCACTGATTAGGGTTCCTCAGAAATTCCAAGATTTTGATATCACACCGCATTTCTCACAAGTTCATGAAAATGAGAGTGTCCCCAAATGTTTTATAGACAACGTGGTAAATTTTCATCCCTATGCCTCATTGCATTCACTTGAAAAACAAAACAAAACAAAACAAAACAGTTTTCTGGTTATTCTGTAATGAATTCATTAAAGAGACCAGTGCTTGTCTGACTCTTGGGTTTTTTTCAAATTCTTTCACCACTCATTTTATTATTTATGCAGCTCACATTATATACACAGCTTCATAGCTTTAGCAGCTCTCACTTATTTTCAGTGTAATCACTCAATACATAGCAAACACACAGTATTAAAGAAGTAAAAATGTTAATCCCGGTGCTCACGAGGCAGAGGAGGGTGGATCTCTGTGCGTGCGACCCTGCCTCAAATATCTACACTAATCATTACAAAGCTTCACCAGCTTTTAGTAACACATAAGATGATATACTCAGAGCTCACACTAAGTCCCCTCCCCATGCGGTACTTTTTTTTTTTTGAAAAATTTATCTACTTTACATCCCGATCTCAGCTTCTCCTTCCCCTCCTCCTTCCAGTCCCTCCCTCCCCCCTTCCCCGCCCCCCCTCCTTCCATGGAGATCAACCCATCTTGGCATATCAAGTTGCAGTAGGGTCTGGGCGCATCATCTCCTATTGAGGCTAACAAGGCAGCCCAGTTAGGAGAAAGGGATCCAAAGGCAGGCAACAGTGTCAGAGACTGCCCCTGCTCCTGTTTTTAGGGGGTCCCACAGCAGCACAACTGTTACGCATGCGCAGAGGACCTAGGTCTGTCCCATGCCCACGCAGTGCTTTTGAGCTCTGCAGATTCATGCCGAAGACCTCAGCCTCTTGAGGAGTCGCACATGCATGCCCCAGGAGCCTGACATGTGTGAGCTGCGCGTTACCTACCGTGGCTCCCCTTGGTCAGTCGGCCGACTTTCCAAACCGTTTTGCTTGATGTCTGCTTGTCAGGACTTGACTTGCAGGTACTTCTTGCTTGGCCACGCCTGTTCTCATGCCAGTGTGTTCATTCTTTTCTACCTTGTGCAGCCGTTAAGGCCCTAAGTGACGAGAAGAAAGTCCTCCGCTAACTGACTGCATTTTAGAAACCTCAGTAGCAATTGTGATGATGCCTTCCCCCTCCCCCCTCGAACATTCTATGGAGAAGCAAGCAAGCAATTAATCAGCTTGTGCTTGCTGTAGCTTTTGGCTTCACTTGTTTGTCCTCTAGGTGTCCCCCAGTGACTCTCAGCGTTGATCCAGCCCCACCCTTCTCAAAACGCTGATGCACCACCGGTTGTTACTCTGGCTTGGTCAGTCTGGGTTGTGTCTGACGTCAGGCAAGTCTGTTGTGCGGTGAGGCCTGAGACCTTCAGCACTGACCCCGGGCTGACAATGTACTCATCTATCGGCTCCTTGAGGTGTCAGTCTAGGTCAATGCTTCTCAACCTGTGGCTCATGACCCCGTTGGGGCGGGGCTCACATATCAGATATCCTGCACATTAGATGCTTACATTGCGATCCTTAGCAGTGGCAAAAATTGCAGTTATGAGGTAGCAATGAGAATAATTTTATGGTTGGGGAGTCACCACAACATGAGGCACTGTGTTAAAAGGTTGCAGCAGTAGGAAGGCTGAGAACCGCTGGTCTAGGTGTTTGTCAAATAGCAGTCCTTCCCCTCAATATCCAAACAAACATATAGGTCTCCACTCTTGTAAATCAAGGCAGTCTATGCTTGATTTCAGGAAAAGCTTGGGTTTTGCTTTTGGTTTGGTTTTGGAATAAGTTTAGAACATTATGTATAATAGAAGGTTCCTCACACAGAGAGTAGTGAGAACAGTTCTGGGCCATGTTTTTCAAAGTATTGAGAATGATAGGCAAACCTGCATGTATTCACTTAAAATTTTTTTTGACTTACTTGATTTTCACATTTACCGTATTAAAAAAGTTGATGTCACACATAACATTAATTTTGTACTTTTATTTTTAGGATCACGATTTGCATGGAGCACGGGATAAACAATGATTTATGTAATTTTGACACAGGTGGATTCAGTGATGTAATGACATTGAAGATTTAAGCCCTCAGAAGGGGCTCTGGAGATGCACGTATATTTTTGTACGGTTTTGTAAATCTGCATATGGAGGATGACTTTTTCTACAAGACTGGTTCACTTCTCTTAACTGCAGAGGCCCATGTCCTTACCTAACTTGATTCTGAGGGGCTCTTGAGACTCCACCTACGAGATGAGCTGGTTATTGTCTCTGTAAACACATCCAGCGTCGACTGTCTTCACCTTCCTGTTTATTTATTTTAAATTAAAAAAAATCTTACAACTAAAATACAGCTACACAATTCCCTCCGTTTTTTTCCTCACCCAATCCCTTCAATGTCTTGCCCCATTTCCCTCTGGAATTCATGGTCTCTTTTCCTTTCATTGTTATCATTACATATCTGTATAAATGCGTAATTATGTATACATTAACAACCCAAAGGGTGTATTTACTGTGGCTTGCATGTATACGATTTCAGGGCTGAACACTTGGCATTTGATAACCAATTAGGGGCCCATCTCCGAGACAACTAATTCTCTCTCTCTTGGTTGTACTTGGTTACATATAGTTCTGGTCTACAGGGTCGCTGTGTAACTTCCCCCTTCTATGTTAGCATGCTTATTTAAAAGACCAATGCAAGACTTGTTTTATGCTAATATGTACCAGTAACTCTGCACGCTTAAATTAGGGAAGGGTTCCTCTACATGCTGATAAATAACCGTTGCCTCACACCCCCAAGGGACCCTCACCATCCCTCCATCTAACACCTGCAACTCAGCTGCACCTCCCATGGGCTCCCCTAACACCTGACACATCGGGGATCAATTTTGGACCTCAATCCAGTGCATCTGCACTAGCATCCATTCTAATTGGCCAATGTCTCTGCTCAAAGAGTTATTATACGAGTTAAACATCATACCTACTTAAAAACAACTTTTAAAAAAATCTTGAAGTTATATATCCTACTTTGAGTGACAGTTTAAAGAATTAACTTTATATAAGAAGTGATCTTGTAAAATAAATCAACATCCTTTAGAAATTATTTTTGGAAATATTTTCATGTTCACTTAGTATCTTATTTATAAATGACTAACAAAAGTCGTGTCATGTTAAAAACCACATCTTAGATAAGTCAAAAAAAGTTGAGTAATATCTTAATAGAGCATTTTGCAACTGGAATGGTTCTTAAAATACATTAAAAGAAAAAGCCAGCTGCTAACACAAAGGAGTACTACTCAATAGTCACTGTGTAGGAGTTGCTCGGAAGACTAGAAAGGAGATGCCACAGATAACTGCTTACATCTTTACTGAGAAATACACGTGAGAAAGCATCCTCTTAGCATGCAGTATGGCCTATGCCTTGGTTTGGAGAGTTGTAGCCTCCCAATATTTTCTGAAGAATTTGGAAACAAATCGTTTAGGTGAGATGTAATGCATATGGGTATAAAAGTCATGGGAAAATGGATTTAGAACCAAGCTGTTTGAATGCATACATTTACTTTAAAACATAAACTCTAACATGAACTTTAAACAATAGAAACACCTTGAAAAGATAGCATTCCTGTATTACTTCAATAGGCATTTTCATCCAGGCATTGCAAGGAATCTATATACTATATATATAGATTCAAAGATACCTCAATCAGTTTAATCATTAACATGCAGATTAAAATATGTGACAAAAAGGTCAGGCAAAAGGCATATCTATATATCTATACACGTACACACAATGCATGTTTTTTCAAGGCATTTTCAATTTAAAAAAATATTAATTTTTTTCATACAATATATTTTCATCATATCTTTTCCCTCCCCCAACTCATTTTGGATTCCTCTCACCTCCCTTTGTTATGCCCAAGTCTCGAGACCCCCCCCCCCACCCCCAGGACCGGCTGGATGCGATTCACACAGGGTCTTTGTTTGGTCCCCATATCTTATTCACCCAACTAAAACACAAACAAACAAGAAAGGCAGCAAAAAACAAAGAATGAAAACATACCAAAAAAAAAAAAAAAAAAAAAAAAAAAAAAAAAGACAAAACAAACCAAAAATTCTCTCTCTCTCTCTCTCTCTCTCTCTCTCTCTCTCTCTCTCTCTCTCTCTCTCTCACGGTCTCTCACACACACACACACCATAGAATTCTATGAATTTGAAAGCTATCAAGAAGGAATATATGAGAAGATTTGGAAGGAAGAAAGGAAAGGGAAAGCGATGTTATACTCTCAAACATAAAATAAAAACACGGAGTCCATTTTGTGTCCCTCAACTAATCCTGGTTATAGGTACTGCCTTATATACCCAGTGTCATTCCCTTGGTGCAAACTGATTTTCCCTTTCCACACATGTAACAACTGCAAGTAGCTTCTTGGTTGGAGGTAGGACTTTGTATCCACTGCTCCTCAGTGGGATTTTTGTCAAGACATATTTTATCTGAAGTTCACATGGTCCAATATTTGGTAACTCAAGTCTGCAGACATTGGTAACTTTTTAGTAAATGCTTACTTTTCTTCCCATCTGAAAACACCATTGCTGGACACTGACACTCAGACAAGTTACAGAAGTCAAATAATACAGACTACACAGTCTCAGGGCTGGGGACGAATAGATATACAGACACGTATGACATCTGTAGAAATGAATTAGTCATTCTATATAATTATATATCTTCTTAGTAAAAGGTGCTGCTTGGCAGAGACTCCAAAGGAGTTTTCAAGCCCATCACAGATTCCTCCCACGGGTGTGACTCATCAGGAAGGATGATTCTGTCCTTATGCTAAGTGGATCCTCTGCGGCTCTCCCTCACTCTACATCCCCTGGGAACTTAAATGGTGCCAACAGCGGAGTGATGGAGCTTCCATTTGACCTCTGCCAGTCGCCCACATTTCTGGTTCAGCCCCAGGGTTCTTCTGCTCACATTCATGAGATAAAGTTTGCTCTGTGAAACAATGAAACACAGTTTATTCTGCAGGTTTGATCCTAATTTCTACCTGCGGGTGGTGGGGGAAACCAAACAGAGCCAAAGTACAGCTTTTTTTGCTTTTTTTTTTGTTTTGTTTTGTTATTTTGATTACTGATAACAGTAATGACTGTGACATCTCTGGAAAAATAACCTTTGTTTGCAACAACACTTACAGGCATTGTTCTATACTATTTGTCATGGAAAATATGCACTTTGAATCCCATTTTCTGTCTCTTAGACTTTCAATCATCAGTGCTATAGTTATTAAATGATGCTGTGTATGACTGTTGATTTAGTTTACCTAATGCTTATCCAAAGCAGATAGAGTCTTTATACCCAAGAGGAGCAGAATTTTAAAATCAGAAGCATAACTCATATATGCCAGTGTTGGAAAAACAGTTTGAGAGCCTGCGTATCTATCTCATTTCATTTCTTATTCTGTAAACGAACAAAACGAAGCAAGAGTAGGTTCAGGAGAAATCACAAAGAAATACTGGGGCGTGTAAAGGACATAGAATAGGAGGACCCTAAAATAACCAACAGCCGTCCGTTGGAAATCCCATCAAGGTCATCCTAGGACAGTTGTGTCTGTGATGAGGCTGGGTTACGGCAGGCCACAGAGATCTAGGCCCTGTGAGTTTTTAAATTTGGCCCTTCCAAGCCAAGCTCTCACAATCAAGAAGAACCTCTTTCCAACGGACTCAAATCGGACCAGTAGAGGCAACAAAGAGGACCAGGTGGCAGTGATTAGCTCACACTAGGGAAGACCAACTGGACAGGAAGTCTCCGAAACCTGCAGTATCGATTAGCACTCTGAGGGAAAACAAAACACAGGAGCCTTAACATCTAGAAATGTAACTGAATTTCATATCTTAAAATTCCATGACAACCTTTAACACTAAAACTATAGATACTATTGAGGTCAAATTCTGAAATAATGTTTTCAAAAGAATGTAGAAGAATAAAAAGAACAATTTTTAAGTTTATAGAATTACATTTACCTAATTTATTTTTGCTGGTGTGCACATGCATACGTGTGTGTGTGTGTGTGTGTGTGTGTGTGTGTGTGTGTGTGTGTGTGTTCCATGGAACACATGTGGAGGTCATAGGACAACTTGGAAGACATGCTGACATAATGTTAATGTACACTGTGTAACGTTCACCCCTGTATTACTCATATGCTGATTTCTCTACCCCACTATCTGGCTTCAATCCTGACCTGGCCTGGTGTTGTAATGCGCATTCTAAGAATCCCTCTCTCCTATTTGTCTCCTCCCCTGGTGAAAATCAGAAGTCCCACCCTGTTCTTTCTATTGCCCAATTACTAATTGGCCACTTTTTCTTGACAAGACAGAGAATATAGTTCTTTCCTTTTATATATGCTTTATATAAGTTGGTTCTTTCTTTCCACCATGTGGATCATGGGGTCAAATTCATATCATCAAGCTGGGTAAAAAGTGCTTTTATCTGACACATCATCAAATAGCTCTCCTTGTAGATAAGAGAAGCCCAGCAGGAAGACATCCATAAATAGGTAAAATTGTAATGTAGTAGTTCAAAATGAGTAGACAAACACTAAGAAAATAGACAATAAAATAATACATATCAGATTTAGAAACCTGAAAAGTGACAAATCTTAAGAAGTAATTGGAATAAAAAAATATTTTAGAAGTGAAGATGAACTTAAAAGTAACAGAACACTGAAAAACATGAAAAATAATTCTTTAAGTGAAAATAAAAGCCAAATGAGGGGACTTAAAAAAAAAAAAAAAAACCAGAAAGCAGGATTTACGAAAAAGTGACAGACATTGGAGACAAACGAATATGATTCTATAGAAAGATATGGTAAAATAGTTAGTTAAGGTCTTCAAAAACCTCAGAGATATAAACAATATGGCATTTAAAAATGTTTTTATTACTTTAAAGATTCATTGATAATAAGACAGGTTAACTCCTGGCAACACCCAGCCTACCACAAAGAGGATGATGAGCATCAATGAACCTCCTTATGAAGATGACTTCAAATGTGGCAAACGAGCCACTGGGTAAAATGTTCTTGTTTCTACCACAGATCAAATTCTGCCTAAAAAAGGGCAAGCTTGGATTTTTGTAGGCAGAGTCAACAAACTCTGCCAAGACAGGGTAAGCAAGTCCTCAATAGTTCCTGCTTCACAAATATGTCTGTCAGATATATTGGACCAGAAGGCTGAAGATGATGCTCCAATGTTATAGAGAGTTTTGGGTGACTGTTCAGGTAGCAAGCTGTCTCTGTCTCCCCCCCCCCCCGCCCCACTTTGGAAGCTGCTAACCTGTTTACTCAGGTAATTGATTTTATTCCTTCTCAAGTCTCTGATGGAGTTGAAGACCAGATAGTTTAGGCCCGCAATTAAGCTTACTTGTTTAGGGGTTAAGATGTTTTTAGGTGTAGATAGATGTTTTAAGTTTATAGTGAGGTGATATGATAGATATTGATGTACATTTAGAATTTTAGACTCACCATGATAGGAAAGATGTTCTCTTCAAGGCTGCCAAATAAAAGTAGCCAAAACACTATGAATGTAACATTTATATAATTCCTGGTTGTTTCATCGTTCTTCTTGCCATATGTAATTTATTATATATGTGTAATGTAATAATAATAATAATAAATAATAATAGTAGAAAGATTAAATGGCTTTGAGAGAAAAATCCAAAGTTAAGAAGGAAGTAAACATCATGGCTTTAGATTGGAGATACTTCTGTGGCTGTCTCTGACACGGTGTCTCTGACGTGAACTGTGTTGCTTGCGTTTCCATCACTTCCCCCTGGCAGAGCTGTCTTGTCAGGCCTCAGTGGAAGAGGATCCTCTCAGGCCTGACAGGACGCGATGTGTGGGGGCGGGTTGGTGGTAGTGGGCTCTCCTTTTCTGAGGAGAAGGGGAGGAGGGAAAGGGGGAATGGGGAGAGGACGGAAGGGGCTGTGATAGGGATGTAAAGTGAATTTTAAAACATTGCAGATAATTGTTCCCTGATTCCAAAATATGCGGCAGAGCATCATGTACTGCATACTAACAAACACTTGACCGTAGTTGAGGCTAAGTTGAGCAGCTCAGTGTAGAAGAAGCCTCCTTCTGGAGTGAACACCAAACAGCTGCTTAGAAACGGCTCTACTTCTCTTTGATTGTTTAAACGTCTATGCAATTAAACTGGAGTATGTAAAAGTGTGAACGTGAGAAATGTTTTTGTTTTTTTTAATCCAAAAGTGATTCACCGCAGAGTCACCATGCCAAATGTAAAGACGGAAAGAGACATCAATGCAGCCTGACCACTGTAACTGTTTTCTACTTACTAATTAAGACAGGAGTGTCATTTATTCCTCCATTCGAGCCTCTGGTCTTTTTTCCCCCTGTGCTTTGCAAACTGATTGACTTGAGCTTGCAATTATTCTACATAAAGGATTTTAAAGGAAAGAAATCACGATTTGTTGCCAGCAATTCTTCCTTTGCCCCTTCCTTTTAAGTGTCAGGTGCAGCAGGACAGAGGAGCCTTTCCCTCTGCCTAAACCTTTGATGACTCTCAGCTCCTTTAATACTGGTTAGCTTAACCATACACTTCGCCTTAACGTTTTAAATATTATCATTGCTTAACAAGTGCCCCACCCCCACTCCAAACTCAGCGGCTTAAGCAGTTGCTTCATTGTGTAGGCACAGTGCTCAGATAAGACAGATAAGAACACTTTGTCTCACACTGCCAGGTCTGTGCTGACACAGAGAACAGGAGTAGGATTCACACTCACAGTCCAAATAGTTGACTTCTATTCTCAGGAGCGACCAATAGAAACAACACCTTGAGCCTTGCCCTGTGGACTAGGCTCCTTTTACAGCATGGGTTCTCTTATTTGGTGGCTCAGTGCGCTAACCAGGTAGTATCTGCATGCACCAGGCAGAATCTGCGGCTCCTGTCGTAATCTAGCCTGCAGGGCTTTCTACTACATTCTATTAGTTACAAGCAAATCATTAGGGCTGGACCGACATAAAGGCAAGAACACATATCCCCGTACCTCAGCGAAGGAATGACAACGGACCCGTGGTTATTGTCAGTAAGTCACTATAATACATTTCCTTATGTTACAGCTTTCCATGGTGAGTGACTCCTTCATTCATGTGTCTGGGTGCTGATTACAGCTATTTGTTTGAAAGAGCACTCATCATCTCTCCTGAAGAGCAGCTAGCCCTGGGCCCATCTCCAATGTGATGCCCAGCATCTCGCACGCATCTCCTGGGTTAATCTTTTCATTTCTTCCTCTCTTCATTTTTCATTCACTATCATGTTCTTGCCAAAGCAAACCTTTTAAATTGCCTATCTACTATCTTTTTTGAAGACAGAATTTCTAGGAAGTTCTTTTTAATTGCCTGCTTAATTGTTGTATTTTCAGGATTTATTTTTCTCTAGCAACTAAAGAACAAGACATATTTCCTTTATAATAAGGTCCCATGGGCACTGACTATACAATTAAGAAGCAAGAGCCCGTTTGGAGCTTGTGTGTGTGTGCACACATGCACATGAGTGTGCGTGAAGTCTTTTAGTTTGCTAACAAACTTAATAAATATAAGAACTTAGCCTTGTGTCTGAGGACAAAAGCATCTTAGCTACTTAGACTCTGCAACCTTGCTTACTTTTGTTTTTATTTTGTTTTTTTGAGAGAGGATTTATCCGTGTTGCTCTGGCTGTCCTGGAACTCACTCTGTAGACCAAGTTGGCTTCAAACTTGAAGGACTTCTTTTTGGAAGCTATAGTGGGGTCTTAGTCCCCAGGGCACATGTAGATGCTGCCAACTCTTTTTGTGTCATTAACAGCCAGCAGACATTAGTGGTGGTACTGCAGACAAGCTTAGCTGTTGGCCATAACTTAGTCTGTTTCAGCTGGGTTTCGGCTGGTGATTACTGTCCCAATTTACTTTTAGGGCTAAGGTCACTGTGTCACCTTCACCTAGACCTTTCCAGGTTTTGATTTCTCACTGCGTGGATTATTAGCAGGTTTAAGTCTGAACCTGTAATAGAGAGCATGGGATAGAAGCTTGCCTTGAAAAATCAAAACTGATTTTTTGTGTCCTGATTGCTTCTTTTTTCCATGGGTTGGGCATAAGACCTTGCTAACCCTGTTCTAGGGTGTGATGCTTATCTACAGTGACTCTATGAGCGTAGAATTATTTCAATCATTTGGTTTATTTAGGTTGACTTGTGTATGGCTCTATTTTGTACTCTGAAAGAGTCCCCAGACCATGTAACCCTGGACAAGGACTAGCGGGTTTTTCTCAGGATGGTCATCTTTTCACTCAGTCCTGACATAAACTAACACTTATTGCTCCCAAGAACCTCTCAGTGTCAACCCATTCAAGCTGGTGATGCTCAGTCCCGAGGGGTAAGGCATCCTATACCAGACATCTCTTTCTGTTCAGATTTCACTACCCAAGTGTTGGCTCTCTACATGGGCCCACATTTAGTGCAGAACATTCTTGGAACTAAAAACCTATTCTCATGACTATGTGTGCGCACCAACAAGGTCATTTTAGCTGGGTAGGTCCAGCTTGTAGTGCTACACCTCTGCCGCTCTTTAAGTAGGATTGCTTAATGAGTGCTTGTGCTGTTTACGATAGTGGCATTTTTGCTGTTTCCAAGAAAGCGTAACCTTTAAGTTTTCCAGGTGTTTCTGTGAGGTGTCTGTGGGCACCAGGAACCTGGGTCTCAATTAGAGAACAAGTGTTCATTTTACTTCAAGTCAGAAGTATGGTTAGTTAACATTTGAAATGCCCTAATCAAGAATACACCCACCACAAGCAGTTAGCATTTGAAAGAATCTAATCAAAAGTGCACTCTCCAGAGGCACCTGCTACCAGGGCTCTCCCATCTTGCTCTCTGATTATACTAGTAGGTGTCCTAATTATAGCATAAATGATGGCAGAAGTGATTTTTCATTGGTAAAACAAGAATGTACAGGATGTATGGACCCGTGAGATGTTGCTTAGAAACGCCAACACAAAAAGAGGCTAGCTGTCCAGTGACTCAGTCAGCCTAAAAGAGTGTTTCCAGCAGAGATGATTTGCTTCCCCCCTCTACCTCCAACTGCCTACCCTAGAGTATATGCCAGCATTTGAGGATGGGCTATTTGGTTGCCACAACTACAGAAAGAGGATGACACTGACTACGAGTGTGTTTTGTCTCCAAATCCTAGAGTGCACAGACAGACTCCCTACTTATAAGGACTCTCTAGCCACAAACATGACAGGGCAGGGTGGACAAGTCCTCACACAGGCTGCTCCAGGTACTTCTTCTCATCTAAGACTCCACTTGGTTCCATGTGTTGGTGTTAACTGAAATTCTGCACCTGCTCCTAGCTAGAAATTTAGCTGATTCCAGCTCCCAGAGTATTTCTGCAATTCCCTCACATGAATGCTTCATGGAAGGTGTTTGTTGGAATTCCTAAAAGAAATAGGACTTGCTTGTTTTATGATTGCTTGAGACTGTGTTATATAGTTTTTTCATGTCCTTGTCTGAGTTCTGCTCTCGTGGTTATAGAACTGGAAGACCAAAAAACCAAACCAAAACAAAAAACAAAACAAAAACCAAACCAAAAACCAAAACCAACCAACCAACCAACCAAACAAACAAAAAAACCCTCTGAGAATGAAAGCCTACGGTAAGAGTGTTCTTAATAAGACATAAAGAATCTACATGCATTCACCCACACAGGACACATATGGATGAAATAAAGGATTTCATTCAAGACCAAGAAGTGAGTTTACATTCACTGTAGGAGCTTGGGTGATCTTGGGTGAGCTTGGGTGATAGTCTTGTGAAGGTCTTATGAATCTCACGAGCCTCATGTGCCCCATAAAAATAAATGTTAGTTGGCCTCATTTTTGTGAGGGTGTCATTTGCCTGAGTGACTGCAGCTGTTCTGTTTTAAGATGGAGCTGCCCATGTCTGACTAGGAGGAAACAGTTGCATCCCCCCTCACTATGGCTTTTACATTCTTTCCACTCCCTTTTCCATGACATCACTGGAACCAGTACTCAGACCAGTACTGAGTCTTGGACTTGTGCAATAGCAGCAGTATAGACACAGAATTAGACGCGTATCCCCAGTAGTTGCATCTCTTATTGTATATAGCATGATCCGTGAAACTGCTTCCATGGCAAGGAGGTACACCACAACATACCACACAGAGGAAGACGTCAGGACTCACCCCATAGGTACTCCAACCAGACACATCAGCTTCTGTTGCCTCTCTTATACACAACGGGGATATACAACTTCTACCATGGCCAGAAACACACCACTCCAAATCACAGCCTCTCTTGATGGAGCCATGGGCATCCTTTGAGAGAGGGAACACTTGTTGTTGGATTATAGAATTCTAAATGCAAATGGTGAAATGCCCCTCCCTGACACCAGGTGAAGCTTGTAAGGACACTTCTATTTTTTCTCTTCTTGAAACTTTATTTACTTACATTTTTTTCATGATTCCATAATGGGACAACTCCATTTCGCATACTCTCCAATAGTTAATGATGGAGGCCTTCATTAGGGATGCTTTTTATATTTACTGAGATTGTATTTATCTGTCTCTCTTGGTCCTGCTGTCAGGTTAGGGATCTTTGCACGTGTAACACTACTTGTGGACTCTACAATTCAGTTGGTTGTTCAGTCTTGTTTGAGAACCACAGCATTTAAGCAGGCCTGGCTCTCTCTGGTTCTTCCTTCTATCCTTCCTTCCTCATTTTATTTTATTTTTTCTCTCTCTTTCAGATTCAGTTCCAACCTTTCTAAAGGTTAAAAAAAAAATCTAACTATGACAAAATATTACTACTGAAAATTAATGCCTAATTTTTAAGACTTAAAGCTTTCAAATTTAAGTATGACTATTTTTATTGTAGTGGGATTGAGAATGGCCTCATAGGCTCATGTGTTGGAAATGCTTGGTCCTCAGTTGGTGGAACTGTTTGGGAAGGATTAGGAGATTGGAGTAGGTGTGGGTCTGAGGATGGGCTTTGAGGTTTCAACAGCCCAGGCTGGGTCCAATGTCTGGATTGTAAGGGTCTCAGCTACTGCTCCAGCACCACTGCCTGCCTGCTTATTGTCATATAATGGTCAGGAACTGGAACTGGAAGTAAGCCTATACTTTTTTTTTTACTTTTTAAAAATATATTTTATCAATTTATTCATATTACATCTCAATGGTTATCCCATCCCTTGTATCCTCCCATTCCTCCCTCCCTCCCATTTTCCCCTTACTCCCCTCCCCTATGACTGTGACTGAGGGGGACCTCCTCCCCCTGTATATGCTCATAGGGTATCAAGTCTCTTCTTGGTAGCCTGGTAAGCCTATAATTAATGCTTCATGTCATAAGAGTTACTTTGGTCACCAAGAGTTACTTTGGTGACCAAGATAGTTAGGAAGTATTAAATGCCAATTTTCTACTGTGTTTTATAGTCTTACTCTAACTTCCAGGTAAAATCACTAAGAAAGCTGTTATAATTTTAAAACTTAGATAACATAGAAAATGCAGAAAAGCCTCATGTTGTTTGCATGTAAGTTTGCTGCACTGATCTCTAAGTTTAATTCTGATGTGAAAAATAGGAAACAAGTAATAAAATTTCAAATGTAGTTTTTCCATTAACGGGAGTTTCATCTAGATTCTCAAAAATAAAGCAAGTTAAGAGAGGGTTTGTGGGAACTTAAAAGTCCAGGAAATGTTTACCTGTGGCAACGGGCAAGGACTGTTTTGAAGTGAGCCCAAGGTCAGAGGTAGAACTGCCTGAACTATTCCAGATGAAAAAAATCTCAAGAGAGCGGGAGAGAGATGTTCATTCCTGGCTTTGTTTTCTTCTGAGCTCTTTTCCCTTGAGTTGCTCTGGAGTGAGCAGAGGCAGAGCAGAGGAGAAGGAGGAAATGAATTCAAGCTTATTTACTTGCAAATAGACAAAGCTTTGCTCTGAATAAGGGTGTTTAATAGCAGGACAGTGCTGCCACATTTTCATCCTTCAAATTCCAAACTGATTCTGTGAAAAACACATTCTGTTAAAACACAGTTGCTTCTTGGTTAAACACACACATACTCTCTCTCTCTCTCTCTCTCTCTCTCTCTCTCTCTCTCCCCCCCCCCCCAATATGTTGAACACTCATTTGAGTTTTTTTTTTCTTTGTGACTCAGATGTTGTTCAGAGTCACAACAGGTTGTTTTTGCTCTTGAGCTGTCTTGCTCTCTCCTCCAGGTGTGTGATACACGGAACAAACATTGTACTTATGTTTGCAATTCACACAGAGGCCAAGTCTGGTCCTTATGGAATGGATTTTTAAAAAGAAGTCTTCAATGAAGTGTTAAACACGTCTAATGAGACAGAAGGCTAGAAAATGAAAGTTTAAGTGGACCTCTTTCACCTTAGGCATTCATTTACTTTTTTCTCCCTTTTTTCTCTTAGTTCCTTTGGGAATGACACATTAGTTTTCTTTTCTTGAAGAACTGTTTTGGGCATTCATATTACTAATACACGGACACTCTGGATCCACTGGTGTAGCAACCACATCAAGTACTGCTAGAATTTAAAGTCTGGCATAACAATGAAAACACCTAGGGTGGTTTTAGTTTTAGTAGTAGATATAATTTCACTCTATTATGGCTAGATATGGCAATGTCTTACTCCTCTAAAAGAAGAAATTAAGCCTAGGAAGAGTGTTGGGTAAGAACCAAGCTGCCACAGATGTGCCCAAGGGCTGACTTCATTCAGAAGGCCGTTTGCCTGAAGTTACAAAATAAGAGTAAACAAGCTTAGCTAGGGCCATTGGCCTGAGCACCAAGGCCATAGCTCATTGCTATCTATACACTAAACCCAACAGGAAGCACAGGACGTTGGGAGGCCTGACTCCCGTCCCCAGTTCTCAGTGCCCTAGTGATGCAGATATGCATCTTAACCTGCAGGCTTCTGTTCCTGTGTTCTCTTTGCCTGGAACACTCTTGTTCATCTCCGCCCCCCCCCCCCCCCCGAGCATCTGTTAGGCGTGTGCACAAGTACCCCTTTCACTCTGAATAGCTTGGCTCTGTCTCCACCCTCCAAACTGGGTCGGGTGCCCTTTCGTCACATTCTGGAACTGTTTTGCTTTATTCTTATGTTCATGGTGATATTTTATATTCTAAATTAGAATGGGCAAATTGCATGTAATAATTAGACTTCAGGATAGGACAGGAGACGGCAAGTATTATCTTTCTTTGCTACTGTGGCCCAGTGCTCGATGCATAATAAGCATTTGCTGAACGGCTTAAGGGATAAATAGGTAAATGGCAGTGCAGACCAGTGGCTTTCAACTCAAGGTGACTAATCCTACCAGAGCTATTTGGTGATGTCTAGAGTCATATTTCCTTAGCAACACCTGAGGGGAGATAGTGTACCAGTATCTAGTTGTAGGACATAAACAGTCTGCAGTCGGGAGGTCACATTCTATAACAAAGACTTGTCTAGTCTAGAATGTGGACAGTATGAAAATTATGTTATAAACAACATGGTGTTTAATGTAACAGTTAATACGAAGGTGTTATCAGAGAAAAGTAACAGGAGGAGAAGAGAAATAAAAGCAGGTAACCGTGGCTTTGGGAATGGCTTAAGACTTGCTGTAAGGAATGTGATTCATGGCGAAGGCCATGGAGAGACGGAGGCCAGGCTTCCCAGGCAGTGATGACAGCAGAGGTGGGAGGAGAGCTGTCCAAACCTGCAGCCTGATGAGCTGTCTGGTAGATCTGAGGCCCCTCTTCAGGACCCCTAGTGACTGCCTTCTGCCCTCTTAACTCTTTCCTGTTGTCTATAAAGCATTCATCATTGGACCTGAAGGTTTTTTTTCACTCACTCCCTGGTAAATCTGAAGTTTTAAAAAATAACATTCTAGCCAAACATGATAGGTTGTTTATGGGTCAGGAAAACTGAAACAGATATACTCAAATTTACGGAAGGAACCTGGGGAAGGTATAACTAAAGCAATTGTAGTAAAAGTTCAGCTAGCCCTCTTGGCCCTTATTCTTGGAATCAAGCCCACAGTACTCATGGTATCTCTCACGTATTTTTCTTTAATCATGGTTTTACATGGTCAAACATAAGACCATTTTCCCCCCCACACATCTGAATCGCATCTAAACTTAAACTGTCAGTAAAATCATGATCAGTTTGGGAAAGATGGGACCCATTTATAAACAAGAAAAAGTTTGACTAGTAAATAAAGTCATGATATTGAACTGGTTTTGTAATTTATGGTCTGTCATTATGATTAATAATCACACTTACTGTATCTATGGAAACAAAGAGAAAAATTACTTCTGCCTTCAAGAAATGGACACAAAGAGGAGAAACATTTTTTCTTCTCTGAAGGGCCAGCACATGTGTTGCCCTCCTTGTTAACCCTGGGTTATTATCCATTTTGCCAAGAAAAAAAGCAAAGCTGTGTGGGTGGATATTCAAAGCTGTAAGATTAAAAAAAAGATTGAAGTTGCTTTAAGGAGAGGTGGTGCTATCCACATCAGCATATCTAAATAATTTATAAGCTGAGCTTGCAATCTGGTTGATGGAGAGAACCAATGTCTGAAGGTCTGTAAACACATTTTAATAGACAGCCTGGAAGATAGAATCCACCAAAAAAATAAGAACTAATCAAACAAGGACAAGACCCCTAAAATATATTTCATAAAATAACATACCGTTAATAATCTCATCGAATGAGATGCTGTGTGATTCATGTTTGTATAATGAATCTAGTTTTTAAAAAATTTTTTTATTAATTTATTCTTGTTACATCTCAATGGTTATCCCATCCCTTGTATCCTCCCATCCTTCCCTCCCTCTCATTTTCCCCTTATTCCCCTCCCCAATGACTGTTCCTGAGGAGGATTTTCTCCCCCTGTATATGCTCATAGGGTATCAAGTCTCTTCTTGGTAACCTGCTGTCCTTCCTCTGAGTGCCACCAGGTCTCCCCCTCCAGGGGACATGGTCAAATATGAGGCAGCAGAGTTCGTGTGAAAGTCATATCCCACTCTCCACTCAACTGTGGAGAATGTTCTGTCCATTGGCTAGATCTGGGTAGGGGTTTAAAGTTTACCACCTGTATTGTCCTTGGCTGGTGCCATAGTTTGAGTGGGACCCTGGGCCCAAATCTGCCTATCATAATGTTCTTGTAGGTTTCTAGGACCCTCTGGATCCTTCTATTTTGCTATTCTCCCATGCTTCTCTCATCTAGAGTCCCAATAGGATGTCCTCCCCTCTGTCCCAGTTTCCTGGTAAGTGAAGACTTTCGTGGGACATGCCCCTTGGGCTACTATGCAGATACAAGTGAGTATATACCATTTGAGTCTTTCTGCTTCTGGGTTAACTCACTCATTATGATCATTTCTAACTCAATCCATTTGTCCAGAAATTTTGAGAATTCCTTGTTTTTAATAGCTGAGTAGTATTCCATAGTGTATATGTACCACAGTTTCTTTATCCATTCTTCTACTGATGGACACTTAGGCTGTTTCCATGTTCTGGCTATTATGAATAAGGCTGCTATGAACATGGTTGAGCAAGTTTTCTTGTTGTGTGCTGGAGCATCTTCTCAGCATATTCCAAGGAGTGGAATAGCAGGGTCTTGAGGAAGCCCTATTCCCAGTTTTCTGAGATAGCACCAGATAGATTTCCAAAGTGGCTGTACTAGTTTGCATTCCACCAGCAATGAAGGAGTGCTCCTCTCTCCCCACATCCTTGCCAGCATGTGGTGTCACTTGAATTTTTGATCTTAGCCATTCTGATGGGTGTAAGATAGAATCTCAGAGATGTTTTAATTTGCATTTCCCTGATGACTAAGGAGTTAGAGCATTTCTTTAAGTGTTTCTCAGCTATTTGATATTCCTCTGTTGAGAATTCTGTTTAGTTCCAAGCCCCATTTCTCAATTGGGTTATTTGGTTTGGTGGTGTTTAATTTCTTGAGTTCTTTATATATTTAATTTCTTGAGTTGGTGAAGATCTTTTCCCAGTGTGTAGGCTGTTGCTTTGTTCTCTTGACAGTGTCTCCTGCCTTACAGACGCTCCTCAGCCTCATGAGGTCCCATTTATTAATTGTTGACCTTAAGGCCTGGGCTGTTGTAGTTCTGTTCATGAAGTTGTCTCCTGTGCCAATATGTTCCAGGCTCTTCCCCACTTTTTCTTCTAACTGACTTAGTGTCTCTGGTTTTATGTTGAGGTCTTTAATCCACTTGGATTTGAGTTTTGTACAAGGTGACAAATATGGGTCCAGTTGCATTTTTTTACACATAGACCTCCAGTTAGACCAGCAGCATTTGTTGAAGATGCTATCCTTTTTCCATTGAATGGATTTGGCTTCTTTGTCAAAAATCAAGTGACCATATGTGTGTGGATTCATATCTGGGTCTTCGATTCGATTCCACTGATATACCAGCCTGTTGCTGTGCCAGTACCATGCTGTTTTAATTACTACTGCTTTATAGTACAGTTTGAGATCAGGCATGGAGATTCCTCTGGAGCACCTTTTATTGTACAAGATTGTTTTAGCTATTCTGGGTTTTTTGTTTTTCCATATGAAGTTCAGAATTGAACTTTCAATGTCTTTAAAAAATTGTGTAGGTATTTTGATAGGGATTGCATTGAACCTGTAGATTGCTTTTGGTAGGATGGGCATTTTTACTATGTTAATTCTCCCGATCCATGAGCATGGAAGATCATTCCATCTTCTCATGTCATCTTCAATCTCTTTCTTCAGAGATTTGAAATTTTTTTCAAACAAGTCCTTCACTTGCTTAGTTAGAGTAACTCCTAAATATTTTATATTGCTTGTGACTAATGTGAAGGGTGTTGTTTTCCTAATTTCTTCCTCTGCAAGCTTGTCATTTGTGTATAGGAAGGCTACAGACTTTTTTGAGTTAATTTTGTATCCAGCCAATTTGCTGAAGGTGTTTATCAGCTGTAGGAGTTCTCTGGTGGAATTTTGAGGGTCACTTATGTACACTATCATATCATCTGCAAATAGGGATAATTTGACTTCCTCCTTTCCCATTTGGATCCCCTTGATCTCCTTTTGTTGTCTTATTGCTCTGGCTAGAACTTCGAGTACTGTATTGAAGAGATATGGAGAGAGTGGGCAGCCTTGCCTTGTTCCCGATTTTAGAGGAATTTCCTTGAGTATCTCACCATTTACTTTGATTTTGGCTATTGGCTTGCTGTATATAGCCTTTATTATGTTGAGGAAAGTGCCTTGTATCCCCAATCTCTCTAAAACTTTAAACATGAATGGGTGTTGGATTTTATCCAATGCTTTCTCTGCATCTAAAGAGATGATCATGTGGTTTTTTATCTTCAGTTTGTTTATATGGTGGATTACATAGACGAATTTCCGTATGTTAAACCATCCCTGCATGCCTGGAATGATGCCTACTTGGTCTTGATGAATCATATCTTCGACGTGTTCCTGTATTTGTTTTGCAAGTATTTTATTTAGTATTTTTACATCGATGTTCATAAGAGAAATTGGTCTGAAATTCTCTTTCTTTGTTGAGTCTTTATGAGGTTTAGGTATCAATGTGTCTATGGCCTCATAGAATGAATTTGGTAATGTTCCATCCATTTCTATTTTTTGGAGTAGCTTGAAGAGTATCGGTATTAGCTTGCCTTTGAAGGTCTGGTAGAATTCTGCACTGAAACCATCTGGCCCTGGGCTTTTTTTAGTTGGGAGACTATCAATGATTGCTTCTAATTCTGTAGGGGAAATGGGACTATTTAGCTTGTTTATCTGTTCTTCATTCAACTTTGGCAAGTGAAATTGATCAAGAAAATCGTCCATTTCCCTTAGATTTTCAAATTTTGTGGCATATATGCCTTCAAAGTAGGATCTTATGATTCTTTGTATTTCTTCAGTGTCTGTTGTTATGTCTCCCTTTTCATTTCTGATTTTGTGGATTTCAATACTGTCTCTCTGCCTTTTAGTTAATTTGGCTAACGGTCTGTCTATCTTGTTGATTTTCTCAAAGAACCTGCTCTTGGTTTTGTTGATTCTTTGGACTGTTTTCTTAGTTTCTAATTTGTTAATTTCACCCCTGAATTTGATTATTTCCAGACGTCTACTCCTTTTGAGTGTTTCTGCTTCTTTTTTTCCTCGGGCGTTCAGTTGTGTTGTTAAGATGCTTATGTGCGATGTTTCCAATTTCTTTTTAAAGGCACTTAGTGCTATGAATTTTCCTCTTAACACTACTTTCAATGTATCCCACAAATTTGGGTATGTTGTTCCTTCATTTTCATTGAATTTCAGAAACTCCTTGATTTCTTTCTTTATTTCTTCCCTGACCCAGGTGTCATTTAGCAGAGAGTTGTTTAGTTTCCACGTACGTGTAGGCTTATTGTTATATCTGTTGTTGTTGAATTGCAGCCTAAGACCACGGTGATCTGATAGGATACAAGGTATTATTTCAGTCCTCTTGTATCTGTTGAGGCCTGCTTTGTGACCTATGATGTGATCAATTTTGGAGAAGGTTCCATGGGGTGCAGAGAAGAAGGTATATTCTTTCTTGTATGGGTGAAAGGTTCTATAGATATCTGTTAGATCCATTTGACCCATGGCATTGGTTAATGATGTTATTTCTCGGCTTAGTTTCTGTTTCAATGACTTATCCTTCAGTGAGAGTGGGATGTTGAAGTCTCCCACTATTATTGTGTGGGGATCGATGTGTGTTTTAAGCTTTTTTAGCAGATCTCTTACAAATGTGGGTGCCCTTGTATTGGGAGCATAGATGTTCAGAATTGTGATGTCATCTTGGTTGACTTTACCTTTGCTGAGTATGAAGTGTCCTTCCTCATCCCTTTTGATTAATTTTGGTTGAAAGTCTATTTTGTTCGATATTAAAATGGCTATGCTTGCTTGCTTCTTGTGACCATTTGCTTGGAATATTTTTTTCAACTTTTAACCCTGAGGTAATGCCTATCGTTATGGGTGAGATGTGTTTCTTGAATGTAGAAGGATGTTGGATCTTGTTTATGCACCTATTCAGTTAGTCTGTGTCTTTTTATTAGAGAATTGAGACCATTGATGTTGAGAGATATTAATGACCAATGACAGTTAAGAGTCTTAATTTTGATGTTAGTTACAGTCGAGTGTTTGTGTAGTTGTGTTTTTGCCATGGGATGGTTATCTATTTCCTGAGTAGTTTTGGTTGTAGCTTGACCCTTTGGGATGGAGTTTCCTTCTAGTACCTTCTGTAAAGCTGGATTTGTGGATAGGTACTGTTTGAATTTGTTTTTGTCATGGAATATTTTGTTTTCTCCATCAATGGTTATTGATAGTTTTGCTGGGTAAAGTAGTCTGGCCTGGCATCTGTGTTCTCTTAGGGTTTGCAGGATCTCTGTCCAGGCCCTGCTGGCTTTGATGGTCTCTGCTGAGAAGTCAGGTGTAATTCTGATAGGTCTGTCATTAAATGTTATTTGGCCCTTTTCCCTTGCAGCTTTTAATATTTTTTCTTTGTTCTGTATGTTGTATGTTTTGATTATTATGTGACGGGCAGTTTTTCTTTTTTGGTCAATTCTATTTGGTGTTCTGTAGGCCTCTTGTATGTTTATAGACATCTCTTTCTTTAGATTGGGGAAATTTTCTTCTATGATTTTGTTGAGAATAGTTTCTGGGCCTTGGAGTCTGATATCTTCTCTTTCTTCAATGCATATTATCCTCAGATTTCTTCTTTTCATGGTGTCCTTGATTTCTTGGATGTTTCGTGTCAGGAGTTTTCCAGATTTGGAATTTTCTTTAATGGTTGCTTCAAGATCTGTGATTGTATCTTCTAGACCTGAGATTTATTCTTCCATCTCTTGGATTCTGTTAGAAAAGCTCACCTCTGTGTTGCTCGTCTCCTTCTCTGAGGTCTCACGTTCTCGTTTTTCTTCTGTCTGTGTGTTTATCATTGAATCCATTCTCATCTTCAGATCTTGAACTAATTTTTTGATTTCTTTCATCTGATTGTATATTCCTGAGTTTCTTTTATTGCCTCTTTATAGGTCTTCAGAGCTTGAATCGTTTTCTTGATTTCTTTCATCTAGTTATTTGCATTTTCCTGAAAAATTTCCAGTTCCACTTTATGTGCTTCTTTTATGTCTCTCACCTGTTTGGCTGCGTATTCCTGCATTTGATAATGAATTTTATTTATTTCCTCCATTATCATCCTCATTACTAAGGATTTGAGGTCATTTTCTTGTATTTCCATTGTGTTTGACTTCTCTGGGTTATTTTCTTGGCATCGTTGGAAACTGGAGATACCATGTTGTTTTGGGGGTTTTTGCGTATGCTTTTACGCTGTCTTTTAGACATCTTGCCATCTCTGTTTTGTTGGGTAGCTTCCAGAGTTGGGTGGAAGGAGTCTGATGATAGAGTCACTTGTTTTCTTACAATTTCCATAGGCTAGAAGCTCTGATGCTTCACTGGTGTGGATGGCAGGAAGCTAGCCCTGTTGTTTTGGACTCTCACAGCCAGTGATCCTTAGCTCCCCTGTACTGTGGGTCCTGCAATCATTATGGGTCTCTGAATGAGCGTTGGGTCAGGCCAAGGTATCCACAGCCTTCTGGGTCCCTGGCCAAGTCCAGCCAGGAACACTGGGCCCGAACCACGCACTGAGCTCAGCTAGATTTTGAGGGCCTGAACCATCTGCCGAGCTCAGCTAGGGACTCTGGACCCAATCCGTGCACTGAGCTCCTCTAGGGACTCTGGCCCCAAAATGCACGCAGAGTCCAGCCAGAATTTTTGGACTGGGACTGCGAACCAAGCTCAGCTAGGGGCTTTTGGCCCAAAGTGCGTGCTGTGGTCAGTTGTAGACTCAGGACCCAAATCGTCTGCCAAGCTCAGCCAGGAATGCTGGATTCAAACTGCGGACTGTGTCTAACCAGAGTCTTAGAGCCGGGACTGTGCCAACAACTCAGCTAGAGTCTCTGGGCCCAATCTGTCTGCCAAGCACAGTTAGGGACTCTGGCCCCAAACTGCACGCCGAACTACATCCGAGTCTCCGGGGCGGAATTGTGCACTGAGCTCAGCCAGGGACTCTGGACCCACACTGCATGCTGAATTCCACCTGGGACTCCGGGCCTAAACTGCGTGGAGATTCCAGCCAGAGTCTTAGGGCCGCCGAGTCTGTACGCAAAGCACAGCTAGAGTCTCTGGGCCCTATCTGCCTGTCAAGTCCAGCTAGGGACTCTGGGCTGAATCTGCGTTCTGACCTCAGCCTGTGTCAGCGCCCCAGAACTGCACGCTGAGCTGAGCTAGCGCCTTGGGTGGAACTGAGCGCTCCACCCAGCCTGTGTCACAGCAGGGGAGCTGTGGCTGAGCTGAGCTAGCGCCTAGGGTGGAACTGAGCGCTCTGCCCAGCCTGTGTCACAGCAGGGGAGCTGTGGCTGAGCTGAGCTAGCATAGAATTGCTTGCTGAGCTGAGCGAGTGTCTCCACTGGACTGCACACTGAGCTGGACCCGGGACTCTGGAACTAAACTGTCTGCCGAGTCCAGTTTGGGTCTCAAGGCACCATGTGAACCAAATCCTGCCCAGAGTCCCCTCTCCTGCAGCAACTCCTACCAGCCACTACACCAATCGCCTCCACCAGAAGGCTCTGAGCTGTAAACCTCAGCCACTGCCACTGGTGCTGCTGATGCCGCTGCTGTTGCTGCCGCCTCTGCCGCTGCTGCTCAGATCCAAGAAAATCCATGCTCCTTCCGTGTGCAGGGGCACACAGGTCCTCCGCACCCTGGTCCCTCCGAACCGTGGAGCCCTCCTGCTGCAGTGGTGTGGGGACCTCGGTGTTCCTGGCTCAGAAATCTGTGTAATTCCTTGAATTGTTCACTGGAGCCTCCAAACACAGTTCACACTGCTCGCCGCCATCTTGGATCTCCCATGAATCTAGTTTTTAATCACAATCTCCAGCACGATGGGATTTTATGAAAGGTGTCAGTTTTCAGTGAGGGAGCCACTTTCACCAAATCTTACAGAGTGGGTGAGATTTACAGGAGAGCTGCCACTCAGCAGTCACTCCTACCAGTCGCTATTTGCTTCTCACTCTTTGATAAGGTTTAAATGTCATGCTCTTTCTCTGGGCTTTAAAAAACATTGAATCTACCTTTTACAGCTTTTCAAATAGGAATTAGAAGAATTTCCTTTTTTTTTTTTTTTTTTTTTTTTTTTTTTTTTTTCCTTTTAGAACTGTGTTATAACATAATTTTTTTTTATCACCTTTGGCAGTAGGTCTCATCTGTTTATGTAGTTAGTGATTGGGGTTGATTGTCCTCCTATGCTCAGACAGTTGAGGCACTACTGGCTTTCCTGGGGAGGAGAGGAGAGGCAATTCATTACCCAGGGCAGTTAGTTATGCAGGTACCTCAGCCACTGCCATGTGGGGCTTAATCACAATGCTAAGAGGAGGCTGGTGAGACACTTGCGCCCTGCTAAGGAACAGAAGATGGCCAGGGCAGAACTCTCACTTGGTAAAGCGGCTGTTTTTGTTTTCATCCTTCCTCTTCCGTGGCCTGTTTAGGTGGTAAGCAATGAGCAGGTAACATGAAAGCCGCCACGCTCTTCATCCACATTACCTCTCCTAGGACTCACAGCATCCTGGCAAGTGGGTAGTGTTGCCTTCCATAGTCAATGGCTGGAAGTTGAAGCCCTGGATAGAGCAATTTGTCCCAAATCACAGAAGCAATTGGTGTCGGATTCTAGCCCAAGGGACTTCGACTCCAGCAGCCCTGTGCTCTCCTGCGCAGCTCTTGACATTCTTGCAAAGGTGTCTATGGATGCTCTTCTAGCCACGAACAGCTCTGGGCAGCTTTCCAAGTGGCAGCACATGGTTCCTATGTTTCTAATCAGACAGTCAGAGGTTGGAGAATTTAATAATATTCTACAATCGCACAATGAGAATCTTGACCTGGTTTTCTCATTAACGTTGCATCTCAGTGCTTTTGTTCCTATGCATGCAATTAATCCCAACAATGTACTTCACTTCGTACGGGTGCTCTGTGAAAACCATATTAGGGAAGTTTGATTTCCCGAGATGCAATGCTACAAAAGGAAGACAAAGATATGCCTCTGGTTGGGAAAACTGTAGATGTGCCTACACTTATGACTGGGTCACACCCTAACAAACTCATGGTATGTTGAAAATAGCAGACATTAGGGCTGCATTTGTGGCTAACTCGTTTGCTAGAGAGCATGCCTAGCATGTATGAAGCCATGAGTTCATGCCTTGGCACGCTATCAACTGGGAATGGTCACTGATGCCTAGAATCCTAGCACTCACAAGTGCAAGCAGGAAGATGAATCAAAGGTTCAAGGTTATCCTGTGCTACACAGTAGGCTAGCTTGAGCTACATGCACTCTGTCCTAAAATGTAAGAGCAGCAACAATAAAAGTGAAGCTGCATTTATTCTACTAAACACACCCAACATCACTGCTTAGTCTATTTTACGTGACATGTGACTAGAAGATTTAGGCCACAGTTAGGCAAGCTCATCTAGAACAAGTCCTTATTTATAAAAAGTATCCAATATGTCATATAATTTGTTAAGCATGCAAAGAAAGAATAAGCAGGCTACCAAGATGAGACTTGATAGCTTATGACCATAAAATGAGGAAGGAGCTCTCCCTTCATCATAAACCTAGAGGAGGGGAATAGGGTGAAAGTGGGAGGGAGGGAGGAATGGGAAGATACAAGTGATGGGATAACAAGTGAGTTGGAGTCTGAATAAATTAATTAAATAAAAATTAAAAAAAGAAAAAGGAAAAAATACTCAAAGAAAAGTAAAAAGCAGAACAGTGTTAGTATTATGCTTCCAGACTATTATACAGGGGAAAAAAAATCAATGCAGTATCTATAAGAATTCCAAGTGGTCGCTTTGCATGTATTTTCCTTGTAATTTCCTCAATAATTGAATTTTCTTTGACTCTATAGAGATTTTGCTGTTTTTCTCCAATTCTTATTAAATGTGTAATTGCTGAATCATATGGCATCAGCTGTTAGAAAAGAAAGAGCCTCACTCAGAAAAAAACCAAACAAATCCCAACCCTCTCAGGAATTTGCCATTGGGAAGCTACTTGGAAGAAGAGACAGTGCACGCAGCTGCTTCTTTGTGTTTTTGTCCCTGTCTTGAGGTTCTTTCCTAGTGACCATGTGTATTGCCATCCAACTTTCTAGTTTTTTTTTTTTTTTTAAGTTTGGCTAAATCACGTAAGACAACTTTGCTTTAACCTTTCTTCATTACAAATACAACAGCCTGAGACTTTGGAATTTTAACCAAATTGGAAACTGTAGCAATATAGAAATAAGCACAAAAAACATTATGGCTACACAGGGTACATTCATGTTTCTATGGTAACTAATGTACCGGGTCTCCTGGGCTTTGAGCCCAGGTTTTCATGACATTTCTTGCACACAATGCTCTCTCTCTAATCTCCTCTCATGTGCCTTCTTACATACCTTTGGTCCTACTAAGACTGGCTTTTTCCTGTGGAAATCTGGTCTTTTACACTTGAGAATCTCTGACTGAGCCATGCTCCTCATTGGGAAGAATATCCCTTATCCTGTCTACACATCTCATTTGTTCTTTTGAGGCCATTTTTTTTTTTTATCACTTGTTAGTGTTTCCAAGGTCCATAGAGAATTGTGCACAGTGGTGCACACCTTTAACCCCAGCAGGTGGATCTCTGTGAGTTCAAGGCCAGCCTGGTCTACAAAGTGAGTTCAGAACAGCCAGGGCAGAGAAACCCTGTTTCAAAAAACCAAAAACAAAAAAGCCCATAGTCCATAGATTTAGTTGCTTTTCTTGTTTCTACAATGCTTATTAATATTACGTAGCATTTTAATTCACAGCATATAGTGTTTTGACCCATATCTGCCATCTTTGTTTGGCAGGGGACTCCTTGAAACCATAGAGAGTGTCTCGTTCACCAGTTACATTCAGCATTGCAAGAAGCATGTAGCAGACACAAGCCATGCTCCTTTTAGCTAACTTTTTAGTGGGATAGAAGAAGCTCACATTTTTACTCCTGCCAATATATCTTTGATAAGTCTTGCCTGGTTCCTTGCCTCGTATTTCAAAGTTTGTGAGAGCATCCGTCCAACTGGAGGCTCACCATCTTTGCACGTGAATCTCTAAAGGCCGACAAAGTCAAGTCATGAGTGCAGGTTGAGAACGGAGTGGAGAGGACCACGAGGGAATCTGCCATAGTTTAACATAAGACTACACATTTTAAACATTCTACCATCCTCTTTCTTCATTGTCATTTTCAGTGGGTTTTGTTTGTTTGTTTGTTTTTGAGACAAAGTTTCTTTGTGTAGCCCTGGATGTCCTGGAACTCACACTGTAGACCAAGCTGGCATTGGACTCACAGAGATTCACCTGTCTCTGCCTCCCAAGTGTTAGGATTAAAGGCGTGCACCACCATGCCCGTCTATTTTTAGTTTTGCTTGGAAAGTTAGAGACATATGCTAGTATTATATTTGCAGAATTTATATAATTTCCATTTTTCAGAATATAGATCAGATAACAATACTAACTTACTAGGCAAGATATAGCCACTGATGCAAGAGTGGCATAGTTGTTATAGTGTAACCAACAACTTTCTGAGTGTATTTCTGAACGTATTCCTCCTTCACAGTAGAAAATTTGCATCTGGTCCTGTGAACCTGGCCAAAGGCCTATGGGTGGGGGAAGTCAGAGCCCCCAGGGAGGAACACTGTGCTTTGCTGAGTGGTCGTCCTAGTTGCCTGGTGAACACTGTGCTTTGCTGAGTGGTCATCCTAGTTGCCTGGTGAACACTGTGCTTTGCTGAGTGGTCATCCTAGTTGCCTGGTGAACACTGTGCTTTGCTGAGTGGTCATCCTAGTTGCCTGGTGAACACTGTGCTTTGCTGAGTGGTCGTCCTAGTTGCCTGGTGAACACTGTGCTTTGCTGAGTGGCCATCCTAGTTGCCTGGTGAACACTGTGCTTTGCTGAGTGGTCATCGTAGTTGCCTGGTGAACACTGTGCTTTGCTGAGTGGTCATCCTAGTTGCCTGGTGAACACTGTGCTTTGCTGAGTGGCCATCCTAGTTGCCTGGTGAACACTGTGCTTTGCTGAGTGGTCATCCTAGTTGCCTGGTGAACACTGTGCTTTGCTGAGTGGCCATCCTAGTTGCCTGGTGAACACTGTGCTTTGCTGAGTGGCCATCCTAGTTGCCTGGTGAACGCTGTGCTTTGCTGAGTGGCCATCCTAGTTGCCTGGTGAACACTGTGCTTTGCTGAGTGGCCATCCTAGTTGCCTGGTGAACACTGTGCTTTGCTGAGTGGCCATCCTAGTTGCCTGGTGAGTATTTATACTCGTAGATCTGTGCTGTTCTCAACTTTGAGCAGAGAAACTTTTTTTTTTAAGAGTTGACAGTGGTTAATGCAGAAACTCACAAGTGACACCTTTATCAATCTTCTCCTCCCCCTACGCCCATCGCAGTGCATGTCTTGGGAGAAAGGGATGGAAAGAATGCATGAGATAGAGGATGGGGTGGGGTGGGGTTCTCCAAAATGCTGTCTTCTGGGCATGACAGACTCATAGTCATGAATCCACAGTGGCTATGGTCATGTGTATACGACTTGTAAAAAATCAAGCTAGTCAAAATTTCAGCATGGACAGGGGAGGGGATTCTGAGCCCGACCTCCAGCTGAGGAGCTCAGTCTATGGCTACTATGGGAAGGACAGTCGTCTTTTTTTGCAGACATGGTCTCTGGTAGGTTTTCCATGCTCCAGTGGGTGGTTCCACACCCACATACATATAAGGCAACACTCTTTAGACTCATCTTAACTAATTATAACTGCAATGACCCTGTTTTCACATAAGAATATATTCTGAGTTTCTATGTGTGGGTTGGGGCATCCATGTATCATTTTGAGTAATAGTCAAGCCATTTGAAAGGCTTTGGGCCAAAGTTTACGTCATTTGTTATATTAATTTATTAAAGTAATGTAGATTTTGAAAGCTCATTTCTCCCCCTTTAACATGCCATGAACTTGCTTCCCCTTCTAAAGAAAAACATCTCTCCCTTTTCTCAAATGTGTTCTCTTTTTATGCTTGTTACATCCAAGTGGCTTACTTATCACTAGCACTGGGTTGACCTTCAAGCTGTTACAGACCATGCGACAGGGGGAGAGCTAGAAATAGCTGCAGTCATCTGGAAACAAAATCATTAGCCTCTTTGACTGAGAATTTTGAAAGTTTGTCACCTTGTCTCTCTTACCATGAGCTGTTTGAGGGCAGAGGCCGAGCCCAGGAAGAGAGTGCCTCGCTGCTCACATTTACTGAGAACTGTTCTGTGTCTTTCTCCGTCCTAAGAGTTACTTCCCACCTTATTGGTGGTAGATATGATCTATGGGTTTATACTGACGACAAGTCAAGAGTCAGGAGCATGAGACCATGTGAATGGCTCTGTTGTCATTACACGCACGTACACACACACACATGCACACACACATGCACATGTGCACACACACACGGTGAGCATAGATACATATATGCAGAAAAGCATGCAGAGGCATAAAACGCACAGGCATAAAACAAAAACAAATCTTCAAAAAAGAGTTAATTTATTTTAAAAATAATAATAATATAATTAAATCAACCCCTGCTTTTGGGATACAGGTCGTTCCCAGACCCCTGTCCTCTTTGCTACTAACTGATGAGATTATGAACCATGGATACATTGGTTAAAGTATACACAGCTTTTTTCAATAGATGTAAGATTATATCACCAAAAGTTTGCTGATTTAAATCTTTATAATGTAGACTTTTCTTTGTGAAATCAGACAGTATTGTTAGACATCTTGGCTGTACCAAGTTAACTTTCTCCTATATTTACAGTAAAATTTGCAGAAAACTCAACTACCAGGCTTTACAGATGTAAGACATCTCAAAGGCACAGAGGAATTTAGAATAAAACAAATTCAGGATCAATTTTAAAGGCTTTAAAAATATATACATTTATTAATCCCCCTCCTCGTGTGTGTGTGTGTGTGTGTGTGTGTGTGTGTGTGTGTGTGTGTGTGTGCGCGCGGGCGCATGTGTGTGTTTCCAAGCACTTTTGTATTCCATATTTCATGTATGGTGGTCCCAAGACCACTTGCTTGAGTTGGTTTTCTCTGTCTACAATGTAGATTCCAGGACCAGCTGGAACCTCAGTGTAAGTGCCTTTTCCTGCTAAGCCATCTCTCCAGCCTCAGGTTTGTTATGGGGTAGCCATGATTTATGTTGGCCCAAGACTTGGGCTCCTTCTAGAAGACCAAAGTTAATGAGACAGAAAATAGGAAAAAAAAACCTTTATGTTCCTTGTGCAAAATATATTCATTTAAAAAGTTGTAGCTAAAGTCTTTGTCTTATCTGTTGAGTGAACAGCACCAATATTCTTGCAATCCTATCTATGCTTCAGTGCAATGCAGAGAGCATGTCATAGGATGGGCCTGTTACCACAGCCATGCATTCCCTGGTTGACCTAACATGTGACCCCTCCAGACTCCAATTGTTGTCTTACTAATTACACAAAGTGTTTGAGAGTTTGCTAAAAATCTCATGCAACTATATCTCCTCATTTCTCAGCACTTAAATGCCAAAGAGGATGACATAGAAGACATGTGGCTATGCAGACCCTGTCATCTAGGGAAAGTCTCCTGTAGTCAGTGTTGTCAGATTGCATGTTTGCTGAGCTGACACATCTACCCTCAGGTTGTGACAGAGAGTGGATTCTAATTAGTCATCATTAATTTGGCAATAATGTAAATCTACAAATCGGGACTCCAGTACAATGAAGCAGAAAGATGCCAGAATTGGAAACAGAGCTTTACCTCATAAGGCTGAGTAGACTTGGCTACGTCAATTACAGACTGTAAAATTGGACTAAGATACTAAGACTGACATAAAAAAAATAAATCAGACAAACAGGAGGTAAGTAGAGAAAACCTATCTCAAAATAAAACTCTTTATTACATCGAGTGACACTGTCCACAGAGTGGGAAGCAGCCCACGGGTGAGAGGGTTTGTGCAAGTCTAGTACAGTTAACAGCAAGACTGTGAAAAAAGCTCTTTAATGCGACAACAGCAGAGAAACAAACAACTAAAATACAAGGGATTTGAGTAGACACTTCACCAAGTGAGACACAAAAAGTGACCAGTATAAAAAGAACAACGAAATCAAATTGCTGGTCCTGTGCTTCATGCTTATTACAATGGCTTCCAGCAAACAAATAAGATTTATGTGTATCTTATAGGTGGTGTCCAGATTCTGTGTTGTAGGTGAGGGTGCAGAATGGGAGAGCTACTGCTGAAAAATTGTGTTTCTTCAAGAAATAAAATTAGAAGTACTATACTGTTGCGGTGTGAATATTAATGGATATGAAATAAACCACACACTTCCATATTTTGGATTTTGGTTCCCAGCTGGTAGTGATCTTGTGTGAGGTTGTGGAAAATTTAGAATTTAGAGGAATTAGGTCACAGGGTCACATTGTGTGTGTGTGTGTGTGTGTGTGTGTGTGTGAGAGAGAGAGAGAGAGAGAGAGAGAGAGAGAGAGAGAGAGAGAGAGAGAGAGAGAGAGAGAGAGAGAGAGAGAGAGAGAGAGAGAGAATGAATGAATGAATGAATGAATGAATGAATCAGGGTGGGGGAGGCCAGAGGCAGACATCTCTCTATTCTTTGTTTGACAGTGAAAGGGAGGGAGGGAGTCAGAGACAGACAGACAGAGTTGGAGAAAGGGAAGGGGGGAGGTGGAGGGGCATGAGGAGGGGAAGAGGGAGAGACTGAGACTCTGGTGGTTATACCTGGTTCTGGATTCCTGTCTTGCTTATTGTTTCCAGCCTGTTACAAAGAGAACAGTCTCTGCTTGTGCACCCACCACCATGATATTCTGGCCTTTCCAAAGTCCTGCCACTAGGTTCAATCCCTATGAATCTGTGAAGATTTCCACCGTCCCCTAACAGCGCTAAGCTGTTAATACACAAACTTTGGGGAGAAACAAATTATAGCAGTAGATGGTCCATCCCTATATTGCTCTTGCCTAATAGTATTACTATTTAATCTCATTTCACTACTATTTTCTTCTAGTTTTATCTTAATTAAAAAAAAAAAAGCTTGACAGTCACTCAAGAAGCTTTATCAGCTGATGGAGAAAGATGCAGCCAAACAATAGGCAAAGCTTGGGGAGTCTTGAGGAAGAGTGGGAGGAAGGACTGAGGGAGCTAGAGGAGTCAAGGCCACCACAAGAAAACCTACAAGGCTAACTAACTTGGACCCATAAGGGCCCACAGACACTGAACCACCAACCAGAGAGCATCCATGAGATGTATCTAGAACTCAGAAAGTCTTGTGGAAAAGTGAGGGGAAGGATTGAGGGAGCCGGAAGGGTCAAGGACACCACAAGAAGACCCACATAGGCAACTAATCTGGACCCATGGGGGCTCATATAGACTGAACCACCAACCAAAGAACACGCATGGTCTGGTCCTAGGCTTCCCTACACATATGAAGCTGATGGGCTGCTTGGTCCTCAAATGCGTCCCCTAACAATTGGAGCAGGGGCTGTTCTGACTAGGACTCTGCTGCCTTTTTCTGGATCCTGCTTCCCTGCCATGGCTGCCCTGTCTTGCCTCAGTGAATGATGTAGCACTGAGTCCTGATTCGACTTGATGTGCCAGGCTGGATTGGTACCCAGGGGTTGGGAGAAGGAGGTATGAAGGAAGTGGGTGGGAGAGTGGGACTGGGAGATGAGGGAGCAGTGGGGTTGAGATAGGGATATAAAATGAACAAATAAATAAATTAGTTAAGAAAAAAGAAATTAATAACTGTTACTTATTGATATACTGTCATATCCAGGTGTCCCCATAATGTCTTTAATAAACAAATTTTGATAATCAAGATACATCCCAGATTCCTGTCCTGCATTTGGGCTTATGTTCCATTAGAGTTGAGACTCTTTGGACTCTGTGCTTGTTCCATTGTGACCTCTCAGATTTGTTTTTCCTCCTGACTGAGGCGGTGAGGAGTGGTGAGGAGTGCTCCACATTGGACATTTTTATAGTATTCTTTCCCTCACACCATGTGTGGTTCAGAGTGTTCCTTTACGTCATCTACTTCTAAAAACCTGGAAAATTGTTCTCTTACTTTATGATATTCATGTTCAATAATTGGACAGGAATCAACGTCTTTAGGTTCAACTCCAGCCATAACGTAAGGGCAAACTGCCCACTCAGGGTTGATCACTAGATTGCATTGTAAAAGAGACCATTTAAGTGCCAAAAAAGCCCGTAGAATTTTGGAAACAGACTTGCTTCTCAGTAGCTCCATTCTCCATATCTTTAGCATTCTTTGGTTGTCTTAATTAGAGTTACTATTGCTATGATGAAACACCATGAACAAAGCAACCTGGCGAGGGAGGGGTTTGCCTGTCTCACATTTCCACACCATTGTTCTTCATCCAAAGAAGTCTGGACAGGAACCTGGAGGCAGGAACTGTGGAGGGATGGTGCTTATTGGCTTGCTCACCATTGCTTACTCAACTTGCTTTAAATTATTATTTTTTAAAAATCTTATAGAACCCAAGACTACCAGCCCAAGAATGGCACCACCCACAATGTGCTGAGCCCTCCCCTACCAATCACTAATTAAGAAAATGGCTTACAGCTGGATTTTATGGAGGAATTTTCTTACTTGAGGTTCCCTCCTCTCAGATAACTCTATCTTGTGTCAAGGTGACATGAATCTAGCCAGCACATTGGTCTTTGAATGTATGATTATTTCTTTGGATCTTTAAAAATGGTGATGCTGAATTCTTTACTTTTATCAGCTTTCAGAATGAAGATTGTGTTTATCTCCCTTAATAGTGGCAAGTGAGATTTATTTAATGATTTATTCTTACTTTTAGCATGCTGGATGCTATATAAATCTTCAAGAACAGACTTTACTCTGAATTTGAAAAACCTTTAGCATGGGCATGGAAGATATAGGCTTGTGCGACATTCTTGTCATACCTTACGAACTGGCTTACAGTGATTATGACTTAACTAACAACAGACCAATAGAAGAAGGGGAGGCTTGCTGGACTTACAGCAGACTAAGACTTTCTTCTATTGCTCTTTTCATTATCAGTTTTCCCTTAGTGTTGCATAACAAAGTCTTCCACTTGAGCTGGGAGCATTGGCCATCTTACTATATGTTCCTCTCCTACACTCTTCTTCTACTTTATCTCTCCATTGGAGGGAACTCATCAGAAGTACACTGATCATGCTCCTGAGAAAGCAGGAGCTTACTTTCACTCTTCTATAACAAGATGGTATCAAATAGCTGTCCGATGCAGGGTAGAATACCAGTTCTAGATCTATGAAAAGCATGAGGCCGCTGCCTCTGCCCTCTGCCTGTCAGGAGCCATGATTCAGTTCGAGACTGCCCTCTAAGAGAGTCAGGTGACACTTCAGTAGAAATGAGTTGTCATGAGGTCATGACAAAGATGACTTCGACAGATGCGCAGGCTTACTTAGGATGTGAGCAGAGTAGGCCAGTCTCAAGGAGGATCTTTTCTGAATAATGAGTCACGACTGTGGAGTGGGTGCTTTGCTGTAGATTTAAAATTCAGCTAGTAGAATGGGCCATGATTCTCTCCCTGAGAGCTGCTAAAATACCAGAGATGTGAAGATTACCCTGGTTTCCTACCATTCTCAGGAAGCAGATTCATCAGCATTTGAACATCTATGGGTGACAGTACTTTTGATTTTAAGTATTAAATTTATTAACTTAGTAACTAACATCATTTTGGTTCAGGATAAAAGGAAAATGCCTCTCTGAAGTATCTTTAATGGTATAATAAGCAGTCCTAGCACATCATGATCTTTGTTCTAACTCCAACATGGAGATATAGACAGGCGATCTTTATAGTTTATGACATTTTTCTTTATAGCTCCGTACTCACTTTAGATGAATTGAAATAATAAGAGACAAAATAAGTCCCTGTGTGTTAAGTTTGTGGAAGACTGTTTTTTATATCATTTTCTTTAAAGTCTTCTCTACAGGCTATTCCATCTCTTCTATGATTTAATTTGTAGAAAAATACTGAGACTATGTGCCTTTTTCTTTCTCATTCTTTTCCTTTGATGGCATTTCAGTAACTCAGATTTCAAAAGAAGATTCATGAAAATATGATTCTAATGTCTTTAGCAATAAAGCCAAACCTTCAGTTTTATCCACAGTGACACCTCTTACCACCTTCTTTCATAATCAGAAAGCTTTCAATGAATTAAAAATATCCATTAAAGTGAAAGCTTTAGTCAACTTCTACATTTTCATATTTCCACATTATTATCTATTTAAAATAAATTAGCAATTGCATTTCCAGCACTTACCATAAGCCAGCTTCCTATACACAGCCTTACTAACATACTGGGGGATGGTACTACTGTTTCCATATCCCAGATAAAGAAGTTAATGTAGAAAGTCAAGGAACTTTCCCTTTACCCTCTATGCCATGGGTGGCAGTTGTCCTCTTATCTCAACTGTGCCATCTCCCTCACATTGCCTGCTAACATATATGGATATATAAACATTAATCTCTACACTTTGTAGCCCAGTTGGAAGCATCGATATAAAAGCGTTATCAGTGACTAAAGGCTGTGCGTTGCTTTACTTATTTCAGATCTTATTATTTCCCAATTTCAAACAATAAGAAGATGAATATATTGACTATTGACATAAGAAACAACACTTACACAGTTTTTCTGGTTTATTTTCTGTTATAAAGAATGAATGGTTGATCAGACCAAAGCGTTTTAAGAACAAACGTGTTGAGATTACTTTGTAAAGTCTATAAAATATTCACACAGTAGTTTTGATTTTTACAGAAGATGAAAAATAAGTCACCAGTGCCAATGGTCTTGGCGGTATAGAAAAAAAAAAAAAACCACGAAAGACAGCAAATTCTTTTAGGCAGTGGGATGGACCTCCAGGTTTTCTGCCATTTATGCTATTATAAACATGAAACTTGTAAGGCATCAGGATAAGTGGCTATCACGGATGCTGTTTGGCATGCTAGAACCCATACCTAGGGTAACTGGGAACAAATATTTAAAGATGTGTATTCATCACTTCCATGTTATTTCTTGTATTGAAGTACACCCATGCTCCCCAAGAGAGCAGATATATTCTTAAGATGAGGGAATGAATCGGGTACACAGGAGCAATTTAGCTAAAGCTTCTCACAAAGGTTTGCTATGCTTCAAAGTAGAAAATATGGTAGAAGTAGGAAACGAAGGAAGGTTTGTGGATGGGAGGAAATTAACAGTCAACCTGGAGAGGCCAGCAGGGCATTAAGATGAGACTGCCACGCTGGTGATCTGGATGCTTCTCCAAAATCATTCTCAGATGGCCTGTCTCTTGAGCATCACGGGGAAACTCATTGCTGAGGTACCCGATTACGACCACACATTTTGAGCATTTGCACGTGTGTGGCTGAGCACCCTACCCTTCCTTCCTCACCAGTGAGATTTGCACATGAGAATTGACTCGAAGTGGTGAGTAGGATGGGCCAGATCCGGGCACTTTCTATGAGACGCCAATTAAGAGTTGTGAGGCGTTTAATCAAGACTTAGTAGACTTATGAAGGCACTATGTTAAATTCTTTAACTAGATAACCCAGGTCACTGTACATATTGCTTCAGGAGAGAGACCTAGGAAAATAAACCAGGCGTGACTGTAGGATGTTGCACGTACAGTGTCAGGCTTGTAAAAATTCACATTGATTGATTGACTGAGTGCGTGCATGCGTGTGTGCGTGAGTGAGTGAGTCGGTGTGGGTAGGCACAGGATGGCACACCTGTGAAGGTCAGAGGACAACTTGCAGTAATTGGCTCCTTCCTCCCACCAGGTGGGTTTTGGGGATTGAACTAGCATCGCCTTTATCCACTGAGCTATCTCACCAGCCCAACATCAGATTTCTTTGGTTTTGTTTGTTTCAAAAAAGAACGGTCTCCCTTAGAAATTGCTGCTTTCTCATTGTCATGAGTCGTTACACCAGAAAATTAGAAGGCAGATTGTAACAGATGGTGAGCTGTTCAGTAGGTGTCTTTGAGTCTGCGTTGCTTGTATCTGTCACTGCTTAGTGCAGAGTTCCTGTGGCTTCCACATCCACCCCTCTTTGCAGCTGCCGTCGCAATGTTGGTGTTTACTGCTGCTCTCCCCTCATGCTCCCTGTATGGGTGCTAACCACACCTTAGGCTAGCTGTTTTGTAGAGACAGGACCCAGTTTTGCCTGCTTAAAAGAATATCTAAGTTGATTTTCATCCAACGATGTTGTGTTTTGCTTTTCCTTAATGCTGTTTGTGGATTTCACACTGTGGCCTTAGACTTTTAATTCTCATTGTTGTGTAGTGTCACTGCACTTTACCTACTGTACTGTTGGTGGGAACTGGGGTAATCTCCAAGCTTTAAGACTGTTCGTCTACCTTTCTCATTGATGTTCAATATGTGCATGTGTCTCTGTTCGGCATATAACTGAGTGGATTGTTGGGCTACAGGGAACACACACACTTGGTTTCAGTAGACGATGCAAACTATTTTCTCCAAAGTGCTTCTATAACTTTACACTTCTGTAAGCAATTTCTGAGAACACTGATTGGACCATAACCGTGTCATTAAATAAAATATTGTCAGTAGTTGGTGTTTAAAAATATTCTGGATATATATATATATATATATATGTATATATATATGTGTGTGTGTGTGTGTGTGTGTGTGTGTGTGTGTGAGAGAGAGAGAGAGAGAGAGAGAGAGAGAGAGAGAGAGAGGGACAGAGAGAGAGAGAGAGAGAGAGAGAGAGAGAGAGAGGGAGAGGGAGAGAGAGAGAGAGGGAGAAGGGAGGGAAGGAGAGGGAGAGAGGGAGAGAGAGAGAGAGGGAGAACAGGAGCTCAGGTGTCTACTGTGGCCAGAGGGTATAAGATCCCTTGGAGTTGGAGTTACAAGTGGCTGTGGGCAGCATGGAGTGGGTGCTAAGATGTAATCAGTGGTCTCTGGAATAGTGATATGTGGCCTTAAGTGCCAAGCAATCTCTTCATTCCATGTATATACTGTATATTTTAAAATAATTTTATATGTAAGATATATAGCATGATATTAATATAGTGGATCAAATGAATATATCCAACACCTCACATATTTTTATATAAAAAGCCCACACACCTAAATTCTACTGTACAATAAAATTATAAAAAACATCATAAATGCAGCATAGTTTTATTACCTGTAGTCTATATACTTAGTCTACACTACATCTATAGACTTATTTACCCTATGGATTTCATCTATAGCCAAATCCATACACACAATGGTTTGCTGTCCCTGGAACAATGCCCTCACTGTCTTTCTCTGTGGATTCACATATTTTTTAAATCACACCTTCTCTTGTTCTCTGGATTCCAGACAAAGGCATTCTATTTCTATCTTCTGAAAGTTACAAACTCTATCTTAACTCTAAGAACTTTACGTTAGGTCTTCTGCTGTATATTATGCAGCTTGCTGAGCTCTTGCTTCTAACGTTCTAACCTTTTCTTCTGCAAATCTGATCACCAAGGACAGAGATGAGGAGGCAAGATAATCTAAGGTGGCATGATTTGAAAAGTTCACTTTGATCATGTATAGTATCTTGTTTAAGAATAGTGAGTCTTGGAAATTGTTCCCCACCCCCCTTGGCTTGAGGCTTGGCATTTGATGCAGCTATGTTCAGGCAGCATAGACTCTCCTCACAAGAAGAGAGAAAACTTTCTTCATCAGTCTTTGGAGTCACTGGGTCAAAGAAACACTGACATGAGCCCAAGCTGCTTTCTGACCTGCAGATATTTTTCCAAACAGATTTGGGAGGAAAAGTATGTTTTGAGGAAGAAGCCATGATGAGAGCACCCATGGTTTAAATACTGGATGCTGTGGTTTACTGAGAAATGGAAAGATCATTTGTCAGTTTTGGGAATCTTTACTCTTTAGCACGCTTTGATAAATCATTCTTGTCAGGCACTACAAAAGAATTATTGGCTGTTTTACTTTTACTATTTTCTTAGTTGCTCCAAATTTTTTTATTGTATTATATGAAATAATTATGGGTTATATTTGTATATTATGTTATACAATACATGCCATTGTATAATGTGTGGATGAATCTGGATTGTTTACTGACAAAATAATCTATCTTTATCTATCTGTTTTTCAGATACATAAATGATAGTAAAATCTTTAATTTTGTGTTGTTTATTTTGTACTACTGAAAACCATGAAAGAGTCAAATGGGAAACAGAGCGACAGCATTAATATTAGACAATCAGACTAGGCAGATATATTTGGGAATATCAACACAATTTTTTAGGCAAAATGTTAATAAAATTCAACCATAACTTATATATAATTAGATTTTACTTGTAATTTAAGCTTTATAATTAGGGCTACTGGTGGCTTTCTTCTCTCTCACCATCACAACAGCCGAATTACTTTTTTATTTTTGTCCTATATGTACCTTTTCCTTATCTCTGGTCTTGGGTGGGAATCTGTTATTTGTTTAAAGAGATACTTATTTTTGGAGTTCTTCTTGTGTGTTGTTTATTGTTCTTATATCTAATATTTCCAATACACACTCAGCCTTCCATAACTCTATGATCCCTAATCATAGACTCAACAAATTGCATATAAAACAATTTGGAAGAAATGGGCTGTTATTAAACATGTAGATTTTCTTCCTTGTCATTCCTAAGAATCATAATGATGACTGTATATAAGACATTTATATTTTATTAGGCATTATATCCAATCTAAATATTATTTAAAATATGCAGGAGAGAGAGTGGGAGTTATTAGAAAGTGGTACACCAACTGCAGACTTTAGGCTTTTTGTATTTCATAGGGTCCTGGAATCCAGCTCCCAAGGATACTGAGATATGATTTCAGTCACTTCTGGCTTTTGATGCTTTGCACTCACTTGCTGACTCACAACTATCTATAACTCCAGATACAAGGCATTCAGTGCCCTATTTTGACTACTGTGGGCATCGGGCATACACCTGGTACACATACATATATGACGGCAAAATACACACACAGAATAAATAGCCGTTTGAAAAAAATTTTAAAAAGACAATTAAAAGATGAGGCTGTGGAGAAAAAGGAGCTCCTATACATCACTGATTAAAATATAATTTGGTACACTCATGGTGTAATTAGAGCATTGTGAAGGTCTAAAACGAAAATTAAAATGGAGCTACCATATGATCCAGTAACTCACTATAATATGTATCCAGAGGAAATACGATCAGTGTGTTCAAGGCTACCTTTAAGAACGGTTACTTTTTGATTCTGACAAATTCTGTGCCCTCTCCCCTCAGGCTCATATGTTTGAACACTTGGTCTCCATCAAGTAATTTTGTGAAGTTATATAACTTACTGGAAGTGGGGTCTGTTTGATACGATTACAACACTTGAGCAGGCCTACAGAGTCATAGCCTGGCAATGCTTCAGACCCTTTCCTGTTGCCTGTTCTGCCACAAAGTACATACATTATCTTGCAAACTCCTGCTACCGTAGAATGTGCTGTGTTGACCCCCCACAGCTTCCCTGACACAGCAGCATACACCCTTTCAGCTGTAAGCCAAACAAGTTCTAAATCCTAAGTTACCTGTCTTGTACTTGTCTCAATGATAAAAGCATAACTAATAATGAATTATTAGTGATTTATACTATTAATATTCATATAGGAATAGTGTAACTTTAAGAATATTTTAAAGAATGTGGCTTTAAAATTAATTAAAAAATTGAAATAATATATTTTAATCAAGTCTTTTCCCTCTCCCAACTCTCCTAAGCTCTTACCCACCTCTCTGTACCCCTTAATTTTATGTTCCTTCTCTCTTTTTATCTAACAATAAAAAGCTATCCACAAAAATGAATATCAAAACAAACAAATCCCAAACAGAACAAATGAAACAAAAGTTACACACACACACACACACACACACACACACACACAAACACACAATCACAGAGTTCACTTTGTGTTGGCCAACTACATTAGGCTTGGAGCGTATCCTTAACTGTGGTGACACTCCACTGGAGAAATCTGATTTTTCCTTTGGCAGTGCATATCAAATACAGATAGTGTCTTGGTTTGGTATAGGACCATGTGTCTATTCCCCCTCTTTGTGCTGGGACCCCCTGGGAAGGTCTTGTGTGTGCTGCTTCGGTCTCTGTGATCTACAGTGTGTATCCGTCCTGTTGTGTCTGGAAGACACTGTTTCTTGGGAGTCACCCACAAGCTCTGGCTCTCACAATCTTTCTGACCCCTCTCCTGCATAGATCCTTGAGCCATGAGGGGCTGGTTTTGATGAAGACATCCCATTTAGGACTCAGTGCTCCAAAGTCTCTCACTCTCTGTTCAGTTCTCAGTGATAATTTCAATCTACTGCAAGAAGAAGCTTCTCTGATGAATAGCAAACAAGAAACTGATCCCTGGGTATAGCAGTATGTCATTAGGAGCCATTTTATTGCTATGTTCCTTTAGCAGTAGACTACTAGGAGGTTTTCACCTACGCACATGACGTATCTAGTCTCAGGTTCTTGACCACTTCAGCAATGTCAGGTATAGGCCCCATCTCACGGAATGGGCCTTAAATCTGATTTTTAAAAAGTGGTGGGCTACTCTCATAACATTTGTACCATTATAGCTTTGAGGAAGCTCACTGTTGTAGATCACAGGATTGGTAGCTAGGTGACACTGATGATTACCTTTTTCTTACAGTAGTATGCAGATTACCTTCAGCATCATGAACAACAGTCAGTAGGGGTTGACCAGCTTCTGGTTGGACACCTGCTCAACTCCCATGTTTGATGACATGAGTAAGCATTGTCTCTAGTAATGAGGTCTAACCATCAGGTAGTGCAGAGTCACCAACAGGCTTAGAAGTAGTCTGTGGTGGGTGGGGGTTATAAGAGTATTGTTTAAAAATTTTTTAAAAATCTCTCTCTATTTCTATATTTTAATAATTAAACATTTTTTATTTTTATATATACATTTATATTATTACACATATATACAATAAACTATCTATAGCAAGAAGAACCATGACACAATCAGGAATTATATAAATGTTACATTCTTACTGTTTTGGCTATTTGTATTTGACAGCCTTAAAGAAAACATCTTTCCTATCTTGGTGCATCTAAAATTCTGAATGTAAATCAATCTCCATCACATCTTGTCGTTATTAACTTAAAAGATCTATCTAGACCTAAAAGCATCTTCACCCCTAAATAACTAAGCTTCATTGTAAAACTAAGCTACCTGGTCTTCAACCCCATCGGAGACTTGAGAAGGAATACACCTGATTACCTGAGTATGCCAAGAGGGCAGGTTAGGAGCTTTCCAAACGAGAAGATGACAGAGACAGTTTTCTATCCGAATAGTCACCCAAAACTCTCCATAATGTTGCAGCATTATCCTCAGCCTTCTGGCTCAATATATATGATAGACATATTTGTGAGGCAGGAACTATTGAGGACTTGCTTACCCTGTCTTGTTAGAGTTTGGCTGTCGACTCTGTCTGCATCCAAACTTGCCCTTTATAAGGCAAAATTCAGCATGTGGTAGAAATGAGGACATTTTGCTCAGTGGCTTGTTTGCCACATTTGAAGCTATCTCCATAAGGAGATTCTATGATGCTCATCATCCTCTTTGAGGTAGGCTGGGTGTTGCCAGGTGTTAACCTGTCTCATTGTCAGTGAATCTTTAAAATAACAAAATTTTAAATGCCAAATTCTGCATGTCTCTGAGGTTTTGAAGACCCCATCTAACTATCCTACCTTATCTTTCTATAGAATCATATCTATCTGCTGCACCAAAGATGTATAGTCTTGTGATAAAAGTAGACTAGTGATTGACATGACCATGATTTGATCAACTAACAATTAACTTGTACAACTTATTCATCCCAAACAGCTTTCAATAGCATTTTCAAAGCATTGGAAGCAAACCTGGCATTATAATTGAGTTATATGGGTACAATACATCATATTAGAGTAGAAATATATATATTTACATATATATAATGCGTGTAAAGAATAATTTTACATTTGAATTCTATACCACTGTATCTAGAATTAAACTTATTTTGCATCTATATACAAAACTCTATACCAGTGAAGTAAAAATAACCTTGTGAGTGACAGTTGAGGCAGTAAGTTGAGGAGTAGATTCAATAATCTACTTTTTGTTCTATCTTCCCCATGTATTTCTATATTTCATCTTTCTTTTCAACCTAAGAATGTAGGATAAAAGAAAGGAGAGACATCGCTGAGTCTAACCTTGCTTTCTCTCTAAATAAGACCTATAATAACTTGTAACCCCCTCCCATTGATAATAACTCTCTATAGCCCAAGAAAGCAACCAAAAACCTACCTGACCCCCTTAAAGGAAATGGGTAATGTTCTCTTAAGGTTTCTTCTGGATGATTTGGGATGAATAATACCTTTGTAGGTGCCCAAATAAAATTGGGGAAATGGTTAAACAAGCTAGGAATAACATTTGTGGTCTAGTTTCTAAATGTTGAGAAATTCCAGGCTTAATTGGAGTCCTAAGTGGGACAGTCTGAAATGCTGGACCAATTGGGATTGTAAGCTTTCTTTGAAAGTGTCCTGGGAGCTGTCTTGTTCTGATGAGGAACAGCAATTGAAGCATTTGGTGCTGGTGTTTTGTAGCTCTCAGTTTTGTCTTTAGGTGGCTGCGCAGTCCTGGTTTTCCTGCTAATCAGATGCAGTGTGTGATCAGTGCTCCCATCTTGGATTCCCCCCAAGAGTATTAATGTTAAAAAGTTCCTAATATTAATGACACTTAAAATATTTTCTGAGACTATCAAGGGTAGAATGCTTGTCTGGCATGTGTGAGGCCATTGGTTTCAATCACTATTACCATAAAACCAACAAAACACAACAAACTCAACAACCCAAACAAAACAACACATAAAATAATTTTGAAACTACATTTTGGCAAAAGTTTCTTGCTATGTGCTCAGCATATATTTTAAATGTAAGACAAAGAACGATTAATTTTTGATATGACATGCATTTATTTCTGACTATGATCTTGGGTGGGTTGAGAGTTGCCTAAGAAGTTACTAAAGCACACTTCTTAGGGCACTTACAGAAATGATTGGCATGCCTGGTGGCACCAGAGCAGAGTGGAAAGATGTGTCCTGCATGGGGTCAGGACCATTCAGTAGTCTGGAATACTAGATGGGTTAAAAGTAGACAGATAGAAAATATGTTGTTGTTGCTGCTGCTGCTGCTACTGCCCATGGACGTCAGAATCCAGCTTCTTCAGGTTTTCAAAGTGTGTTTACATCTCTGGAGGAGCTCCAGGCCCTCAGAACTGGACAGAGGCTGCACCATTGGTCCACCTTAGTTCAAGGCTTCCAGATCCTTGGACAGAGGACTCCAAGTGCAGACACCCATGCTTAATCTGTTCAGCCTCCAATTGTGCAGGCCAATCTAATTCATTGCCCTGCATATCCTATCAGACCATTTCCTTGAGAGGACTCTGACTAATACAGATAGACAACAATCTTTTCACTGTAATTATAGAAACGGCTTTTCACAACAAGGATGTTTAAAAGAACCTATGAGAAAAGCAGTTCATTCCCATCTTCTAGTATTTTCTAGGTATTGTAGGTGAAATTCACAAGATTAAAAGCAATTGCTTTTATTATACCTTTTGTGTCTAATTATATTATTCTTTATTACCAAACGCCCTGAATGTCTTGATAAATCATCGACAATGTGGATGATGTAACCAACTCTTTAAAAAGCATACATCTTTGCTGTGAATTGAAGAGAGACTTTAGAAAACCTTTTTTTTTTTTTTTTTTTGAAGGGAAGGTGTTAAGATCTAGTGTGTCGTCTGAGTCTCACATCATCAGAGGTCTCTGACATCAGGCCTGATTTCTGTGAGCACCACTGGGATTCAGTTTACCCTTTGAGCCATTGTGCAGGACTTATGTCAGGTAACAGATCATGTTGGCTCACATCCCTTCTGTTTACATGGTTGTTAGGAACCAGACAGAATCACAATGCTTTATAGTGTCAATACTGTATTTCCATTTGCACTCTCAAGATGTCATTTCAAAATGTCCACAGAAAATCTATTTTATCATGTAGCTCTTGTGCAAGGAATTTCATCTAAAATCTTACGGTGAATTAGGGACAATGGGGTGCTAACTTGGATTTGTCAGATTATTTTCTGAAGCCCCGATTTTTCTTTGAAGTGACAGAAGAAATTTTCAAGGAAGTTATCAATACCAGATGATGCCTTGGAATGCAGCAATACTGATGGCATGAACAAAATTAGTGATATTACATATCAATTTTTGGAGCTTACTAAATGTTGGGCATTGTACTATGTACTAAGCATATATTTTCTTGGTTACATAATTTTATGAATTTATAGTATTATCTGCATTTAGCAAATGAAGATTTTGAAGCGCCAAGAAAACAACTAAAATAACTTGCTGAAGTTCACAGACATGGAAGTACTGGAATAAGAATTCAAATCCAGGTCCGTTTAATTCTAGAACTCACCGTCCTTACCACCTCATTGGATACTTTGTTCCTGGAGATGATCAAGCCACGTCTCGAGAGGGCTTGGCAAGAATCACTTCGGAAGGCTTCCAGCATCAGATAGACAGTTAACCAGGAGGATTAAAACTTTCAAGTGCCGAGAATCTGTGAGTCTATGTTTATATCAGCAAGAAGTATATTTTTATGTACCTTTAGACTTCAGAAGAAGAATCGTGACTGGAATTTTATCAAAGATGGATTTAAAATTAGTTTTAATTTAAAACACTGCAAAGGAATGTGGTGTGGTTTTAAAATTTGGTTACAAAACAAATGATCTCTCTGAACTGTGAGTTAAATTTAGTCAGGGGAGAATGCTGTATCTTCTTTGAGAAACATTGAGCTTTGGGGGCTTCCCATGTGCTCAGGATCATAGCTATTTCCCATCTGGTCTTCTTGTCAGGGATTTCATCCTGTGTTGTCTGCTCTTGATGGTAGGGCTACTGACCAAACACAAATCAGATCATACAACCCATCTCTCTAAGACCTTCTGATGATCTCCTTTGTTCATTTTTTCTACTTTAGAAATGTGTGTGTGTGTGTGTGTGTGTGTGTGTGTGTGTGTGTGTGTGTGAGCCTGCATGCATGAGTGTGCACGTGTGTACATGTAGACGCCATTGAACAACTTTGGGTGTCATGCTCAGGAAGGTCACCCTCTCCCTGTGAGTTGGCATCGCTCAGTGGTTTGAAGTTCATGAATGACACCAGCAGGCTCCCGAGATCCTCCTGCCTCAGGCAGTGCTGGGGCCACAAACATGCACCACACCACCAGACAATTCTCAACATGGGTTCTAAGGATCGTCTTCTGGTCCTGTGTGGGCAAAGTAAGCACTTGACTGACTGAGCTGTGAGAACAGGGGCTCTTAATCCTGAGTACAGACATCTCTTGACTTCCGATGCTCACTTCCAAATGAACTCTTAATCCAGATCTCTCTTGACCACCATCACTTCTAGCAAACTGTCAGGTAGAACTGTTTTGAAACTCTCCAAAGATTGCTCTGTTACTTTATGTTAGTTCACAATATACCAAGTCTTCCCACTACCTCTATAAAATCACAAGTTGGGCATATAATTGTACCAATGTTCTTCATATGACATATTTTCTAATGGATAACATACCTTTCCATGTGTCTCAAATGCAGAAAAGAAATAAACTACAGAAAGGAAGGCATGCTGAAGGAAGAAATCTCTGTATTTCAAGTCTTTCTTTGCAAACAGTTGCCTTGCCTGCAGGATGAACAAATACCATTTCTTAGAACTCATAGAAAGAGAGAGGGAGAGGGAGGTAGGGAAAGAAAGAAAGGAAGGGAAGAAGAAACAAAAGAATAACAATACAAATATAAATACTACTACTGCTACTACTACTAATAATAATAATAAAACAAAGAGCAGTAATTGAAAGGGCTCAAGATTAAAGTCCCAAACTGGGTTTAAGAAGATATAATCTTAGGCTTTCTGCTTTTCTTAGAATTGCTGGCATACCTCACTACCCTGGTTACCTTGAGACCATGTCAACCTTCACTCTACCACAACAAATCTTAACAACCCTTCTGTCGACAGCTGCCCAGTGCTGCAGAGTGTTCTGCCTCACCTGTCTTCACTAAAGTCCTGCTATTCTAGGCACTTTTCCCACACAGGAATGCTTTAGTAGAAAGGCATCCTTCTGCAGTCCTCTCTACTAGGGACTGCTTTTTACCGTATAGCTTTGAAAATGTTTTTATTTTTATTTTGTGTGTATGATTGTTTGCCTGCACATATGTATGTGCACCACATGTGTGCCTGGTTCCCTGAGAGGTCAGAAGAAGGTGATAGGTCTTCTGGAACTGAAGGTACAGACAATTGTGACCTGTCACGTGGGTGCTGGGAACTAAACTCGGGTTCTATTTTAAGAGTAACAAGTGTCCTTAATGGCCAACTCTCCTCTCCAGCGTCTGTCCCATAGCTCTTAAGTGCTAGGCCCAACGACAGGAGCAGACATTCTCTTTCTTCCTCATCATGATTTCAGGTCATTATTTTTCCCTCCTCAAAACACTGAGTTCTGTGGCAAATTCCTCACTGCTTCTCTTTACTGTTGTAACCAACTAACTTATGGGATATCCCAAATCCAGATTTAGGGTTTTAGTTCCTGGCTCTCTTTGCTGTTGTTGTAACTGACTAATTTATGGGGGACGCTAAATTTAGATTCAGGGTTTTAGTTCCTGGCTCATTCTCATTCTTTCTATTTCTCCAATAATTGGCATCTCATGTTTTTGTCTTCTCTCCTCCAGTGGTTTATCCTTTACCTGGAGTAAGTAACCTACAGGCATAATTTCAAAGACACCATCCCTTTTATATGGCTGTGTGTTCCTGAGTATTTATGACCTTATATAAACTATGACATTTACAGTTTGTTATGATTTTTGCTTGCTTTTTAAACTTTTTTGTTACTCTATATAATGTGTACATATGTGTGTGTGTACACACACACATTATATCTATCTATCTATCTGGATTTTTAGATTGGTTTACATTACATTACATGGTTTTACATTATACTGCATGGTTTATATTACATGGTAGTTGAACCGTGGGATGTTAAGATCCCAGTAACTGCATAATTCCAAAGGCTGCATGCTGCAGAATTCTCAATCTAGTACAAATGCCTGAAAGACTCCTGGAGAGCCACCAGTCCCCATAGAGACCAGAAGAAGCTGGGTTCTCACATCAGTGAAGGGGTACAGGAGTAGCAGTGACAATGCAGATGAACTTGCCAGTGAGACATGAAGGAAAGCTGACGCAAATCAAAGCTTTTCCCTTAAAGTGTTACTCATATAGCGGGTGGGTCTTCCCACTTCAGATAACCTCATTTAAAAATCCCTTGCAGGCATATCCAACGGTCTATTTCTTAGATGATGCCAGGGCCACTGAAGTTTAACCGTCTAAGTTTAATGATCACACTGGGTAAGAGATCGTGTTTTCTATTTACTGAAGGTGGGAGACATTGGGTGGCTACTATTCTTCTGTTCTTCCTACTTGGCATTTTGGTCTTTCGGCACACAGTTAGATCATATTTCCATTCTTTGTTGTGGTTGTCTCTGACTGAGAAAGCATTGTATGGCACTCACATGCACCATTTTAAGGTCTGGCGCACATCTGTCTTGATCCCTGGTCTATATACGGGCACAGTAGAATTCTAGTGTTATGATCCCTGTTCTATACAGTAGAATTCTAGTGTTATGCCATTAACATTATTGTTTTGTTCTAGCAACTAACCTGTTGCGAATGATACAATGATGCAATGATACAGCCCAAGCCCTCTGAACAGTGTGACTGGGGTGTGATAATCATCCTGTTTCCTTTAGTCATGGAGTTAAAGATAAGAAAACCAACAACAGTTAAGTATTTCAGGGTTAGTGATGGACGAAGGCAAGCAGAGTCTGGCTTGGCTAGATCAGCCCTGAATTTTGATGATCTGTACCCAAAGATGGTAGCTTAGGTAGGATGTGCCTAGAGAAAAATGTTTACTACAACTAGGCTCATGGCGCTCTCTCTCTCTCTCTCTCTCTGTGTGTGTGTGTGCGTGTGCGTGTGTGTGTGTGCATGTGTGCATGTGTGTGTGTGTGCATGTGTGCATGTGTGTGCATCTGTGTGTGCATGTGTGTGTCTGTGTGTATGTGTGTGTTTCACAAGCACTCTTCCACTGAGCCACACCTTTATTTCCTTTTTAAAAGAGTACTTAAAAAATAAAGTAGGTGCAAAAGAATTTACTGTCTCTTTGCTAGAAGTCTCCAAGATAAAATATCTCTGTGTTCTTCAGAGATGGATTAAAAATACCTTATGATTTTGAATAAACTTTCTTTAAGGAAAATATAAGTAAAATCTAAAGATTATATCTATATTAAGACTACTCAGATTTTCTGTCCTATTTTCATGTGTCTGTTTACTTACATGTTACTGTTGCACAAACTGAATTAGATAACACAGCATACAATATTGTGTAACTCTGCCTATAGTAAGAAAACACACACTTGCACACAAATATATCAAGAAAAATTATCTCATATGTTGGCTCTGTTTCTTAATAATTAAACTTTATTATACAACCCAACTAGTTTACACATGAAAGAAAAAAGGTTAAAGGGACAAAAGAGTGAACCTTCCGGTATCCGTTCCACGGGATGGGTCCTTAGGTGTCTCTCTGGCCCACGTGCTGGTCCAGCCGGCCTGCTGCTCCCCTGTGCTCCAGCCCAGGCTGAACTTATTGTTCTCCCCTCCCCACCTGCCTCAGTCACATGGGAAGGGCGGTCTCCTTCTCCCATTGAGGGTCAATTAGAAAAACAATAGCCCAGTTGGGGTTCCCAGGTCTGCTTCCTAAATTCCAGGCCCAAGATGGCTCCACTCAGTCTGTCACAAGGTATTCATGGGGTGCCCCAAGGGTAAAGCCCGCCAAGACTGCTTCCACCTGTGACAAAGCTTAATCTTTCCCACACTCATAACTTGAGAAAGGATGAAGGGAACATTGTATGTGGTAATAATATTGCTGGTGATCTTTGATTTTGTTCATATATTTAAATTGGAATGGAGCTCCTCATCTTTGCCCCAATTATAGTGAATGGTTTGTAACAATAATACATTACAGAATAGAAAAGGAATTTATTTTTCTATATGAGCACACAATCAGATCAGATTTATAGGCATTTTACAAAGCTCTGAATCTCACACTTTGCCTTCCTAGTTTCTCCCTCCTGTCACATGATCTCTATGCAGGATGTAAAACCATGTGGCAACTTTACTGCCATCAGTGCCTCATTTTTGGTGGATCTCATGATGCTTAACTCTCTCAATTATTGGTCCTAGTGTGTAAAATAAATATAATTTTTCTAATTACATTATAGCTCCCAAATAATGACACAGAGACCCATTAGATTTATTAATAAGCTGTAAAGCACTATAGCTGGGCATATATTGATTTATTCTAGGCCATCTATACTAGCCTGGCTACTTCCCAGCCACGTGCCCTGTGTTAGCTGCCATCCTAATCTCACCTTGGCTGTTTCTGTTTCATCTGTCTGTCCTCATGCTGAACTCCTCATGAGGACCTCCTCCTCTCCAGTCCCTGGCTGAGAACCCCCTGACTGGAATCAGAAGTCCTCCCTTCTCTCCTCTTTCGGCCAGCTATAGGCTGATCAGCTCTTTATTAACCAATCAAAGATGATCAAGAACAAGTTTTTTTTGAGATGGGTTTTTCTGTGTAGCTTTGTCTGTACTAGACTGGCTTTGTAGTTATGGTTTATATGCTATCATAGGTTATCTTATAAAAAGACCCAATAGAAGCTGATCATATTTGTGTCATTATTTTCTTTGACAAAATCATTCAATATATTTCAAATGTCCTTTAAAAAACTTTGTTCAAAATAGTTTGAATTACTTGTATGCCCGTGAGTCTGTGGTGGGTATCTGGATGACTGTAGGTGCTCACAGAGGTGTTGGAATCCATCAATATGGAGTCACAGGCAGTTGTGAGCCGTCTGATGTGGATGCTGGGAAGGAAAATCAGGTCCTCTGCAAGAGCAGTATGCACTTTTAGTGACTGAACCATTTCTCCAGCCCCTGAAACACATTTTAAGAATATTCTTTTTGCCCCTAAGGAAATGTGAAACACCCACTATTTCAGAATTCAAAGCTGTTATAATTCCAAATGTGTTTTATTTGAGAATTTCAAAGTTATTTATGAGTTTCTTTTATGGTTATTCATACAGTTACCTTCAAAACACACACACACACACACACACACACACACACACACACACACACACACCTGTAAAAACTGAGTTTACTATCTCACACGCAACTCTGTTTCCTTTTAGTCTTGCAAACAGTGATTATTGGAAACACTTACTTTGTTGTTATCCATACAAAACATTCTTCCAGAAGTGTCCGGCAGACATTCAGAGAATACATGCTGGCCACTTCTCCCGTTGTATGGCTGTTGTGTGACTTAAGCATGAAGTAGGTGTGGGAATGCAGGATTAGGAGCAGAGTCACGTTCCAAGGGGGAAGAGAAGAACTCTGAGCCCTAGATGGGAACTAGGGCCCTGGTAGAGAGGACCTCAGCCAGAAAGGCGGATAGAAACTGGAAGTTTGGGACAAGCATTCAAGGACCCTTTTTACAGGTGTAAGAGGCTGCAGGGAGTCTGAGAAACAGCTATCTTCATGGGGTGCGCCTATGTGTGTTTAACAACCTCCCGCATGTCCTTTGACCCTAGCACAGTTTGCTGAGAGCAGTTGGCAGGCACCAAGTTGGGCTTGCGTTCCCTTACTCTGATCTCCAAAGCCTTGATTTTTGCTCAGTTATATCCTGTGCGTCTCAACTTGGCATTGCAGAATTTTAAAAATCAAACTTGCCATTGTTTTGGCCCAGGTACTTTAAAAACAGAAATTGAAAAGCAACGAACTACTCAGGCAGTCTTGGGAAAGAAGTCAAAGCCAGTCATTTTCTGTTAGTAAGAGCTCAATCATAAGTAAAAGGTTCTTCAAGTTTTGCACTAGTTTTCTGTCCGTTATTTCTCTGTTGGTGAAAGTACTATATCCAGTGACTTAACATGAGAATGAAAACAAATTCAGGTCCCTAGGAAAGACATAAAGGTAGGACAAGAAATGTGACAGCACTGTTTTGGGACAGGCACTTATCCTAAGAGTACTGTGGCATCTGCTTTAGGGTAAGCCATGCTCATCTGAACAACCCCTTTCCCAGCTCCCCACTCAACATTCTCAAATCCTACTAAAGGAAACATTGTCACTTAGTTTTCTTCTTTCAAATCTATCTGCCCTGCATACTGACCTCTCTTAGATCTGGAAAGTAATCAAATGACAAGCAATTAGTGTGAAAGTGTTCCAGAAGAAAAACTGATACATGTGTTAAGTCTTTTTAAAATAAAAAAATTAGTATAATTTATTCAGAGTACATCCCAATTGCTAACCCCTCACTTGTATCTTCCCTCCCATTCTCACCCTCCCTCCCTCTGTCACCCTGTTCTCCTCCCCTAGACCTCTGACAGAAGGGGACCTCCTCCCACACCATATGACCACAGCCTATCAGGTCTTATCCAGATAGCCTACACCCCTGCCCACCAGGCTTCCCACCAAGGGGAAGTGGTCAAATAGGGGGCACCAGAGTTCATGTCAGAGGCAGTCCCTGCTTCCCCCTCCCCACATGGAGAATGAGCTGTCCATTGGCTATATCTGAACAGAGGGTCTAGGCTTACTGCATGCATTGTCCTTGGTTCATGCAACATTTTGTGTAGTCCCCTCTGGGTCTAGATCTGCCAGCCTTGATGGTCTCCTTGTGGGACTTCTGAACCCACTGGGTACTTCCATTCCCCCCATTCTTTTCCATACCATTCTCAGTGTTCCACCAAGACTCCAGAAGTATCTGTTCTGATCCCCGGCTGGGTGGAGTTTCTCAGAGGACATCTATGTTGGACTAATATCCACTTATAAGTGAGTATATATTCAGACTTTCTGGTGACTTTATATATTCAGTATATATTCAGTATATATTCAGACCCAGGTGACTTTCTGGGTCTGAGTTACCTCACTCAGGATAATTGTTTCTAGTTCCATTAATTTGCCTGCAAATTTCAAGATTTCCTTGTCTGTAGTGGCTGAATAGTATTTCACTGTGTAAATGTACCACAGTTTCTTTATCCATTCTTTGGTTGAGGGATATCTAGGTGATTTATAGATTCTGGCTATTATGAATAAGGCTGCTATGAACATAGTTGACCAAATGTCCTTGATGTTTGGGTGGAGAACTGATTTTTGACAGAGAAGGCAAATCCATACAATGGTAACATCTTCGACAAATGGATGTCTACAAGTAGAAAAATGCAAATAGATACATATCTATCACTCTGCATTAAACTAAAGTCCAGTAGATTAAAGACCTCAACATAAAACAAGACACACTAAATCTGTTAGAAGAAAAAGTAGGGAAGAGTCTTAAACTCATTGGCACAGGAGACAACTTCCTGAACAGAACACCAACAGCTCAGGCGCTAAGATCAACAATTTATAAATGGGACCTCGTGAAACTGAAAAGCTTCTGTAAGGCAAAGGACACTGTCAACAGAACAAAATGACAGCCTACGGACAGAGAGAAGATCTTCACAAACCCTACATCTGATTGAGGGCTAATATCCAAAATAGATAAAGAACTCAAGAAATTGAACACCTCCAAACCAAATATTGTAATTAACAAATGGGGTTCAGTTTTCCTAATTTCTTTCTCTGCATGATTGCCATTTGTATATAGGAAGGCTACTGACTTTTTTGAGTTAATTTTATATCCAGCCAATTTGCTGAAGGTATTTATCAGCTGTAAGGGTTCTCTGGTGGAATTTTTGGGGTCACTTATGTACACTATCATTTCATCTGCAAATAGGGATAATTTGACTTCCTTCTTTCACATTTGGATCCCCATGGCCTCCTTTTGTTGTCTTATTGCTCTAGCTAGAACTTCGAGTACTATATTGAAGAGATATGGAGAGAGTGGGCAGCCTTGCCTTGTTCCCGATTTTAGAGGAATTTCCTTGAATATCTCTCCACTTAATTTGATGTTGGCTATTGGCTTGCTGTATATAGCCTTTATTATGTTTAGGTATATGCCTTGTATCCCCAATCTCTTGAAAACTTTAAACATGAATGGGTGTTGGATTTTGTCAAATGCTTTTTCTGAATCTAAGGAGATGATCATGTCTGCCTAACTTGTAGACCTGTGCCCCTCCCCACTTAGGATGTTTCCTATGTACACTTTATATGGAATATGCACTTTATACAAAGTGTCTATGTAGAATATGGGTTCTAAGCATCTCAGAATAATTAAAATAGACCATAGACAAGAAAGCCCAGTGTTCTTGATTGGTTTTTGCTTGCAGTCTTTTTTTTATTAAGCCAGTCGTCAAAGCAGGTAGGACAGGATTAAATTGCCACAGCCTCCATTGGTTCCCTCTGATTTTTTTTTTTTGCCATCTATTTCTTTGATGTGGATTTAGTTTACATGAGAGTTTTGTTGTATGGATCTGGGCAGCAAGAAAGAGCTAGCTTAAAAGAGCAAACTGGACATTAGGAAAAGAAATGGGAACCAGTCCTTGTGAGATATACACGACTTTTGTTTTGCCCAGCTCTGGGGACATCTATGAAAGTCCTTTCTTACTAACTTCTATTTTGTGTCTACTTACTCCTAACATACTTCCATTATATTGCTTTTAGGCTACAAAGTGACTACATCCATGAAAGGAGACTTAACTGCTCTTAGTTGAAACGTCTATTAAAGACGAATCATAAAGGCGATTTGAAACCATTTTGATTAAATATCAATTAGGTGATACAATAATGGAGCAATTAAACTTCACAGTCCCTTTACTAGCCGTTCAGGGTAGAGATTAGCCATCTCTTCTGTGTTTAGTAGGCTTCCTTGGTACCACCTCACTTCTATCATATCCTGCCGTTTATAGTTAACAGAGTCTTTTGTTTTGGTTAGAGATTGTCTTTTCTGCTTCTCCCTGCTTGATCGTGTGGAGGAAGACGGGCAAGGCTTCAATTGATTTGTAGCTCTTATTCCTGCCTGAGAATCATGCTTGATGACTGGTGGGGAAACAGCTATTGCTTTGGGATGGTCCACTGTTTTCTCTTCCATTGCAGACTATGTTTCCATCTATGTGGTGGTCTTTTTGAGTGTTGACACCCAGGCCCAAGGTTTGGGTCTTGGAGAGCTTTTTGCCCTGGTTCTCTGAAATGGGATAGCTACTCAAAGTCAGCATTTCCTTTACCTCCTTACTTCCCACAGCGGATGGACCAGCTATGTTGCTTTGCTCTCAAAACACACTCATCCAGAGCTTCGCTCCCTACAGAGGACATGGCACAATGGCTTTTCTGTGTCATCCTCTTTGTCTAGCTCCGTCATGGGGGTCCTTGTGCAGATGTGCAACGTGTAGGATGGGAATGCAAGCTGTGCACCTGGTGCCTCACTGCTCTGCCCCTGAAGCTTCTATTTGCCAGCTGTGTCAAGTGTTTTGCTCATTTGGAGTGCTGCACTTTCAGAGAAGAGATGATCAACAGCAATCATTTCAATAATGAGCATAGACATTTGTAAGACTCCTTTCTTGTTGGAAGGCTGGAGATGGCTGACCAATTCATATGTCCTCCATCAGCCACAGGGAGGGATGAAAGGAAGACATTCTACAGTGTGTTTGCTCACTCTTGTCTCTCATGAATGTATCATAGCCTTCTTGAATGGTGGCTGTGATCCAGGAAGCATCTTATGACTAAATGTGTGGGTTTGTAACCCAATACAGGGTCACATATGAATGTGGGGTTTATGAAGACTGGCAACTGCAAACATTCTTTTTGAATATGAAACCAACAAAAACTAATTAAAAACCAAATGTAATAAATCAGAAGTGTTTGCCTATGTTGTTTCTCCATGGCTTCCGCTGTAGCCTTGATTGTGAGCACATACCATCTGTGCTGTTTGTGATGCACATCCCATGTTTCTACCCAGTGTCACCTAATGCTGCCTGACACATATCAGCTCAGATATGAGATTACTTTGTTATGAACTTCAGTGTCATATTGTACACACACAATTTTATGCCTTTACAGAAATGAGTGGCTTAATCATCTCAAACAAAAACTTTAATATTTTTCTTTGGATGAAATTGTATTAGAATGTTTGTATTTAATGATCCCTGATTGAGTTGCTAATTTGAGTTTTGTTAAAAAAATCATTTAAGTGAATTTTGGTTTTGGCTTAGGACAAAATTCCCAACATTTTCAGAAACTGCCTAGACACACTTCTGCCATTGTATACCAATATGCCATTTATGAGCAGGGGAGTTCTCAACACTGACAATTATAAAATAAAAATGAAAGTCTTCACTTATCAGGAAACTGGGACAGAGGGGAGGACATCCTATTGGGACTCTAGGTGAGAGAAGCATGGGAGAATAGCAAAATAGAAGGATCCAGAGGGTCCTAGAAACCTACAAGAAGAACATTATGATGGGCAGATCTGGGCACAGGAGTCCTGCTCAAACTATGGCACCAACCAAGGACAATACGTGCAATAAACTTCAACCCCCTACCCAGATCTAGCCGATGGACAAGACATTCTCTACAGTTGAGTGGAGAGTGAGGTCTGACTTTCATGTGAACTCTGGTGCCCCATATTTGACCATGTCCCCTGAATGAGGAGGCCTGGTGGCACTCAGAGGAAGGATAGCAGACTACCAAGAAGAGACTTGATACCCTATGAGCATATACAGGGGGAGGAAGTCCCCTTCAGTCACAGTCATAGGGGAGAGGAGTAAGGGGAAAATGGGAAGGCGGGAGGAATGGGAGGATACAAGGGAGGGGATAACCATTGAGCTGTAATATGAGTAAATCAATAAAAAAAGGAGAAAAAAACACTGAAGAGGTTCTCTTTCCTAAAGCATCAAATATGCATCCAATATGTAATTTTTATATAAAAGTCAATAATGGCACCCATTTCTTAAATATACAGATCTGATTTTGTCCTTAATAAATGGTAAAGTGGGCCAGGAGTGATGGTTCACACCCTTAATCCCAGTACTTGGGATGCAGAAACAGTTAGATCTATATGAATTCTTGACAGCCTGGTCTACATAGTAAGTTCCATGATAGCCAGAGCCTAGTGCAAAAGAAAAACAAGAAGGCCCAGTAAAGTTATATGTAAACAAAACATGTGCTTTAGAATAAGTTTATTTGAGCTTTACTTTTAGTAAATGTTTGATTTAAAGTTATTATATACATATACATTTATATGTACACACACACACACACACACACACACACACACACACACTTGACATGAAAAAGTTTCTTTGACAAAACAAACACCATAGAGGGATGAGCTGTCAGTATCATGTGTGCTCATGCAGGAACCTGAGTTCAGTTCCCAGTACGAACATCAGGCCATCCACATCTGTCTGTAAACGCCAGCTCCAGGGGAGTTCAGTGCCCTTCAGCCTCATATATGCCTGCACTCTCACATATCCACCTGCATACACATAATTTTAAGCAATAAAAATAAACCTTTAAAAAATAGTGCAGTGAGTGTAAATGGAAAATGTTTAAGAAGTCTTGGCCTACATGACCAAAGTCATCAAATAAGCCTGGTCTCTGCTGCTCACTGATTCTGTTGTGGAATTGACACTAGCAAGAGGGAAGGGAAAGAAGCAGCCGTTAGTAGAGAAGCCAGCCAAAGCAGGGAGGCATCACGGAGCACCTTTTCCCCTGGATTGTGTCTCCTGTTCTTACATCAGTGTCTCCCGTCCATTGCCAGTACAAGTTGGAAGAATGGGAAGAGTGTGTGTGTGTGTGTGTGTGTGTGAGAGAGAGAGAGAGAGAGAGAGAGAGAGAGAGAGAGAGAGAGAGAGAGAGAGAGAGGGAGAGAGAGAGAGAGGGAGGGAGAGAGAGAGACAGAGACAGAGAGACAGAGAGACAGAGAGAGACAGAGAGAGACAGAGAGAGAGAGACAGAGAGAGAAGAGAGAAGAGATAGGATAAGGGGAAGGAATGAGAAATCATTAGAGAGACAGGAATGTTAGAAAAGGAAAGCTTACCACTGTAACTAGAAGTTAAAATATGGAACCCTTTCAATGGATATTCTCTTCACTTAAACCAGAGGAGAGCCACCAGAGTGGGAGGCTGAGTGGGAAATAGCACATGAGACAATTCCATTTACACAGCATGTTTCCTCTCAGGGTGACCTTGATTTCTTTCTGCCACGGCAGATGCTACAGATGTCTAATCCTCTGATCAAGTGGTTACGTCCCAAATCCTATGTTTTCGTAAGTATTTTGCAGTTTTTTTTTGTTTTATGATTTAAACTCATCTAAACTCAAGGGCTTGGGCAGCAGAAGGGAGCATAAACAGCAGTAGGAAGTACCTGTTTTTCTACAGAAGGAAAGATGCTTAAAAGCCTCCATGTTGAGCCGTGGAGAGACAGCACTAGGGAGCTTCCGTTACTTTTGTTTACCATGGCCTGTCAGGACTTGTCATCCTGCTGTTCTGAGTGTGACACCGCACCTTAATTTCATTATTATCTGTTTTTCATAGTGCCTTGGGCTCCAATTATGGCTAGGTAATTATTTTGTCACCTCTCAACCCTATTTGTCATTTGGAACAGGTCACAGAGTTTTAATAAGGCAAGGCTTCTTTTTATCTCCTGTCTTTCACCATTAGGTGGTGTTTATTAAGGAACATGGAGACCGTCACTTAAGCAGTTTGTACCGAAGACATCCAATATGACAGATTCAGGATGTGGTGGGAGACTGGCAGGTGGAGAAGCAGCGACAGAGAGGGATGGTTGGCAGGACCTGTGTGTATCATCCTCTCAGTTTAGAAGCCCATATGGTGCTTCATAATGCTCAGCTCAATTGCTATATAGTTTTTGTCTACATCCTATTAAAAATAAACTCTATTAAGCAGAACACTTTGGTTAAATTATGAAATTTATGTTAAAATTCACCACAGGGTTTTTAAAAAGGAGTATCTTGAGTTTAATATAGATTGACCTTGAAAGATAAATCGGGATATCTATTTTTTTGTGTGTGAAAAAAAAGTATCTTCAAAAGAGGTTGCCACCGTTTAGTTTTCAAGGACAAAAAAGATTACATGCCTTTGATTAAAATAAGTTTAAAGTGAAATCTTAATATTGTAACCAATATTTAACAAACCAAAATATGAAAAACATCCCCTTCAGCACTCTTTACCCATAACTGAGGTCTGTACTATATCTATTGTGGCTTTGATGTAGGAAGGTTTGCATCGTACTCTTTATGAACAAAATTTATTTTGATTGATTGATTGATTGACTGACTGATTGATTTTTTTGAGACAGGCTTTCTCTGTGTAGACTTGGCTGTCCTGAAACTCACTGTGTAGACCAGGCTAGCCTCAAACTCAGAGATCCTCCTGCCTCTGCCTCCCGAGTGCTCGGATTAATGGCATGTGCCATCACACCCGGCTCTTATTTTTAATAATGTATTTCTGTGTTTTTTTTTTTAATGTGAGTATATGCACACGACTGCAAGTGCGTATAGATGCCAGAGGCACTGGCTGTCCTGGAGCTGGGGTTACAGGCTGTTGTGAGCTGCCTAACACGGTGCTGGAGCCCAGTTGGGAGAATCCGAAATGCAGTACAAATTAATTGCTGAGCTATCTCTCTATTCTGAGTTCTAATCTTAAGCCTTGGGAAACAGGCACATAGAAGAAATTAGCTCCTGACCTTAAGGATTGTGTAGTATGGCTTATGTGGTGGGGTGTAACTCGGACATCCTGCCCGAGTGACTCATTACAGTGGTCAGTGATCTACTAGGTTTTAAACTTACAGTTAGGACACTATCATGGTGTTGTGGATTAATTCTACCACTTGGTAAGCTGTGTGGTTTTGAGAAATATATTAGGGGGAAATATAAGTTGGTATAATTAAAGGCGACCGCTTGTGCATAATCTTATTGCTGCATTTGCATTTCAGCTGCTTTTACTGTAAATTTTTCCCACACAGTTCAGCCTCACAAAGCACGATGTGGATGGTCTTCAGTGTGCACGGGGTCTGTCAGAGGGCTGCCCTCTCCTCTGATGGCTATAGCTCTTACCAGCCATTGTTTCCGGGTTGGTCATTTGAGAGAACTAGAACAGCTGCCCAAGCAGAGTCACTCAGAGGGCAACCACAAAAACATAGCCTCCACACAGAAGCAAGGAAAGAAGTAGGTACGGCAGTCATGTGCAAAGGGGTATTCCTCACAAACAGACTGTCCCTGCGTCCTTTATCAATGCCCTGAGAGTTTTGGATGTTGGATTTGGAGACAAATGCCTTCATTTGTTTGATTGTTTACATAATGTCCAATGTCCTCCTAGAAGATAAATACATGATTCAGGGAGAAAAAGTCAAAGGAAATGTGAAAGTTGAAAAACATCCATGTTACTGTCTTAATGATTGGCTTTTATACACCAGCTGGATAGCCTCAAAAAAAAAAAAGGTTTACAGCCTCTAAATCAAGAGACTTCTATCCCTCAAAATAGTTATTGCTATTTTATTTTTTTTATTACATATATGTTATTAATTTATTCATATTACATCTAAATTGTTTTCTCATCCCTTGTATCCTCCCATTCCTCCCTCCCTCCCATTTTCCCCTTACTCCCCTCCCCTATGACTGTGACTGAGGGGGACCTCCTCCCCCTGTATATGCTCATAGGGTATCAAGTCTCTTCTTGGTAGTCTGCTATCCTTCCTCTGAGTGCCACCAGGTCTCCTTATCCAGGGGACGTGGTCAAATATGGGGCACCAGAGTTCGTGTGAAAGTCAGACCCCATTCTCCATTCAACTGTGGAGAATGTCCTGTCCATTGGGTAGATCTGGGTAGAGGTTCAAAGTTTACTGCACGTATTGTCCTTTGCTGGTGCCATAGTTTGAACAGGACCCCTGGGCCCAGATCCGCCCTTGATAGTGTTCTTCTTGTAGGTTTCTAGGACCCTATGGATCTTTCTATTTCCCCATTCTCCCATGTTTCTCTCACCTAGGGTCCCAATAGGAAGTCTTCCCCTCTGTCCTACTTTCCTGGTAAGTGAAGGCTTTCATGGGACATGCCTATTGGGCTAGTGTCCAGATATAAGTGAGTGTATACCATTTGACTCTTTCTGCTACTGGGTTAACTCACTCATTATGATCATTTCTAGTTCAATCTATTAGTCCAAACATTTTGGGAATTCCTTGTTTTTAATAGCTGAGTAGTATTCCATAGTGTAAATGTACCATAGTTTCTTTATTCATTCTTCTGCTGAGGGACACTTAGGCTGTTTCCATGTTCTGGCTATTATAAATAAGGCTGCTATGAACATGGTTGAGCAAATTTTCTTGTGTGCTGGAGCATCTTCTGGGTATATTCCAAGGAGTGGAATAGCTGGGTTTTGAGGAAGCCCTATTCCCAGTTGTCTGAGATAGCTCCAGATAGATTTCCAAAGCGGCTGTACTAGTTTACATTCCTACCAGCAACAAAGGAGTGTTCCTCTCTCTCCACATCCTCGCCAGCATGTGGTGTTGCTTGAGTTTTTGACCTTATCCATTCTGATGGGTGTAAGATGGAATCTCAGAGTTGTTTTGATTTGCATTTCCCTGATGACTAAGGAGGTTGAGCATTTCTTTAAGTGTTTCTCAGCCATTTGATATTCCTCTGTTGAGAATTCTCTGTTTAGGTCTAAGCCCCATTTCTCAATTGGGTTATTTGGTTTGGTGATGATTAATTTCTTGAGTTCTTTCTATATTTTGGATATTAGACCTTTGTCAGATGTAGGGTTGGTGAAGATCTTTTCCCAGTCTGTAGGCTGTCGCTTTGTTCTCTTGACAGTGTCTCCTGCCTTACAGAAGCTTCTCAGCCTCATGAGGTCCCATTTATTAATTGTTGACCTTAAGGCCTGGGCTGTTGGTGTTCTGTTCAGGAAGTTGTCTCCTGTGCCAATGTGTTCCAGGCTCCTTCCCACTTTTTCTTCTAACCAGTTTAGTGTCTCTGATTTTATCTAGAGGTCTTTGATCCACTTGAACTTGAATTTTGTGCATGAGTCTAATTGCATTTTTTAACATGTAGACCTCCAGTTAGACCAGCACCATTTGTTGAAGATGCTATCCTTTTCCCATTAAATAGATTTGGCTTCTTTGTAAAAAAAAAATCAAGCGACCACATGTGTGTGGAATCATTTCTGGGTCTTTGATTCAATTCCACTGATCAACCAGCCTGTTGCTGTGCCAGTACCATGCTTTTTTCATTACTGTTGCTTTATAATACAGCTTGAGATCAGGTATGGAGAATCCTCCAGAGGATCTTTTATTGTACAAGATTGTTTTAGCTATTGTGGGATTTTTGTTTTTCCATATGAAGTTCAGAATTGGATTTTCAATGTCTTTAAAAAATTGTGTAGGTATTTTGATAGGGATTGTATTGAATCTGTAAATTGCTTTTGGTAAGATGACCATTTTTACTATGCTAATTCTCCTGATTCATGAGCAAGGATGATCATTCCATCTTCTCATGTCATCTTCAATCTCTTTCTTTAGAGTTTTGAAATTTTTTCAAGCAAGTCCTTCACTTGCTTGGTTAGAGTAACTTCTAAATATTTTATATTGCTTGGGGTAACATGAAGGGTGTAGTTTTCCTAAGTTCTTCCTCTTCATGATTGTCATTTGTGTATAGGAAGGTTACTGACTTTTTTGAGTTAATATTGTATCCAGCCAATTTGCTGAAGGTGTTTATCAGCTGTAGGAGTTCTCTGGTGGAATTTTTGGGGTCATTTATGTACACTATCGTAGCATCTGCAAATAGGGATAAATTGACTTCTTCCTTTCCCATTTGGATCCTCTTGATCTTCCTTTGTTGTCTTATTTCTTTGGCTAGAACTTCCAGTAATATGTTGAAGAGATATGGAGAGAATGGGCAGCCTTGCCTTGTTCCCAATTTTAGAGGAATTTCCTTGAGTATCTCTCTATTTAATTTGATGTTGGCTATTGGTTTGCTGTATATAGCCTTTATTATGTTGAGGTATGTGCCTTGTCTCCCTAATCTCTCCAAAACTTTGAACATGAATGGGTGTTGGATTTTGTCAAATGCTTTTTCTGCATCAAAGGGGATGATCATGTGGTTTTTTATTTTCAGTTTGTTTATATGGTGGATTACATTGATGGGTTTCTGTGTATTAAACCATCCCTACATTCTTGAAATGAATCCTACATGGTCAAGGTGAATGACATATTTTATGTGTTTTTGTATTCATTTTGAGAGTATTTTATTGAGTATTTTCACATCAATATTCATAAGAGAAATTGTTTTGAAATTCTCTTTCTTTGTTGGGTCTTTGTGAGGTTTAGGTATCAATGTGACTATGGCCTTATAGAATGAAACGTGTAATGTTCCATCCATTTCTATCTTTTGGAGTAGCTTGAAGAGTATCTGTATTAGCACATCCTTGAAAGTCTTGTAGAATTCCGCACTGAAACCATCTGGCCTGGGGCTTTTTTTTGCTTGGGAGATTATCAGTGATTGCTTCTATTTCTATAGGGGACATGGGAGTATTTAGCTTGCTTATCTGTTCTTCACTTAATTTTGGCAAGTGGAATTGATCAAGAAAATCGTCCAGTTCCCTTAAATCTTCAAATTTTGTGGGTTGTTTTCTTTGGGAATAGCTGGAATCTGGAGATGCCATATTATTTTAAGTTTTTTTGCATATGATTTTATGCTGTCTTGTAGTCATCTTGCTGTCTCTGTTTTTGGGAGGTAGCTTCCGGGTTGGGTGGAGGGAGTGTGAGGATAGTTTCACCCGTTTTCTCATGATTTCCCTAGGCTGGAAGCTCTGATGTTTCACTGGTCTGGATGGCAGGAGGCTAGCCCTGTAGTTTTGGTCTCTTACAGTCAGTGATCCCCAGCTTCCTTGTACTGTGGGTCCTGCAATCGACCTTGGACTCAGAATGCACTCTGGGTCAGGCCAAAGTGTCCACAGCCTTCTGGGTCCCCTTGTGGTACCCGAGCTCTGCTGGGACTGATGCAGGTCGGGCAGAGGGGTCTGATGGCTACTCTACTCTCTGTCTCCCTGAGATTTCCTTAGTACTGGAGCTCTGATGCTCCACTAGTCTGTGGTTCCTGGTAGTGTTTCAGGACCCAGACTGCTTGCAGAGTCCAGGTTAGTGTCACAGGGCCCAAAGTGCACACACACACTGAGTCCAGTTTGTGTCTCTGGACCCAAATGGGTCTCTGGGCCCAAACCTGGCACCAAGTTGAGCTAGGGTCTCAGGGCCCAAACTGCACACCAAATTCAGCTAGGAACTCTGGGACCAAACTGCCTGCCGAGTTTAGCTAGGTTCTCTGGGACCAAATGGTGTGCTGAGCTCACCTAGAGTCTCAGGACTTGAACTGCGCACCAAGCTCAGCTAGAGTCTCAGGGGCTGAACCGTGCACTGAGTTCAGTTTGGGTCTTGGGCCCAAACAGCGCACAGAGCTCAGTCAGGGTCCCGGGGCCCAAACCCCATGCTGAGTTGAGCTAGAGTCTCAGGGCCCAGATACAAACCTCAGCCACTGCCACCGCCACCGCCGCCACTGTAGCTCTGGTCTGAGAACATCCATGCTCCTCCCTTGTGTGCAGGGGTAAGCAGGTTTTCTGTATTTTGGTCCTTTCGAACTGTGGAGTACTCTCGCTACAGTGGGGTGGGGAGCTTGGTGTTCCTGGTTAAAAATCCCCTGCAATTCCCTGAATCATTTACTGGAGCTTCTAAACATGGTCCACGTGGCTCACTGCCATCTTGGAGTCTGACGCTATTTTATTTTCTTAACAGAATAGTAGAATGAGCTATAAAGGGTGCAATTAGATTCGTAGTAATCTTGGCACGAGTGTGTGCACTCACGTGTGTATATGTGCATGTGCACATACGTGCATGTGTGTGCAGGGTGGAGAGCATCCTTGGGGACTGTGCTTCAGTCATTGTCCACCTTCTTTTTGAGACAGGGTGTTTCAGGTCTGGAACTCACCAAATTTGACAGGCCACTGAACTCCAGAGATCTGCCTATTCTCTCTTTCCTGGTGCTCAGATTCCAATCTTTCGTCGTAAGATAGCGAGCATTTTAAGGATTGGTGCAGTGGAGCACATTGATCTTTGTGCTTGCAAGGCAACTGCTTTACGGAGCTAGTTTTCTCCTCAGCCCTCTAAGAATCTTAAACACAAGAAAGTAAAAGTAAAATAATTTAAGATATGGTTTAGAGATACATTGAATGTTATATACAATTTAATTCATTTATTAAACTCGCATAAAAGTTGATTCGTGCAAAGTGGTAGCTCTTTCCACCTATTTCCACTGGCTTTAAAAACCGAATTTATTTGGAAAAATCTTCTTGGAAAAGTTTAATGATTTTTGAAAAATTTCTTTAGTATTAAAAAGCATTTTAGCCTTAAAGCATATGTTTATTTTTAAACAATGTGTTAGATGACTCTGTTTTTGATATGTTAGACATAATTTTGAAATAATAGAATGCATATGTATTTAAAATATTTAAATGTGTGTTTTGAAACTTTAATTATAAATTTCCTTTAAATCATATGGGTTTGGGTGTTATACAATAACAAACTACTTTAAAAAGATAAGATTTGACTTAAAAATAACACAGTAAAGGGAATACATGTTACAATCACACAAAGTTATTGCACTAGGTTAATGGGTTTTGGTGAGCATTTTCAGATAATTGGCTAAAAAGCTGCCAAACTCACTTTGATCCTGATGTCGAGGACATGGTATTGGAAACAGAATTTGATATCTTGGTGTCCTCTTGAGTCAGTTATTCCGTACTCGAATTTCACAAAGGAACATTTATGTGATATAATTGGCATTATCAAATTTAATTAATATTTCTCTTCTAACTTGTACAGTTAATTAAGCAAGAAGATTTGCTTGTATACTCATGACTAAATCACAAATTACTTTCAAATTTTCTTTTATGTTCCTAACAGTGATGCGCCATAATCATTTAAATTAACTTAAATATGAGTGCATATAGAGATAACGGCCAGCCGAAATGGCTTTAGACCATTGTTATGTGTTATGTGCAGTGATTTTTTTCATGACTGTTATTAGAGTCTGAGCCTCAGGAGAGCATTGTAAGAAGGCTCAGGACAGCCTTGGTACTCTCTGTACATCACCTTAGGAGCGTTCCCCACAGGGTCACCTGCATCACGCTTTGAAACTTCTCAGCAGTCTGGTAAGTCCAGGCATTAGTGTTTTACATCCGAGGAAATCAGAAATATTCAGCAGTGTGTAGGCTTCTGAGATATAAGCAGTGAGGGCTGGGCATGGATCTGAGCTTACTATAACCTTGTTTGACATTTAGTTAAAAGAGGAGGAAATTTAAATGCAGGGAGCACAAATTTAAACATAGAGAGCATTTAAATATGTAGGTCACCAAGAGGGAGCAGGGCCGAAATCTGTGTTATGAATCCAAGTGCAGCACTCTCTGTACCCAACCGTCCCCGGTGCCGAGGTGTTGTAGGAGTCCCCATCACTTACACTGTCCACGTAAATCTCGTGAGATTAGTAGGAATGTTGAAGTGAGCAGTTAAAACGTTGGGTAGTATTCGTGAAGTTTTGATTTTACGGTCAATCAACCTGATTTCCCTCTCGTCTCTGCCTCTCTTTCCCCCATTTCTTTCTTCTCTTCCCTTTGTTCAGTGCCATAACTGTGGAAATTATTTCTGGAATCTTAGCCAGGGATAATAGAGAAGGTGATTCTGTTTTCTCTCGTAGGAAAAAAAATATAAGTATGCATGAATAATCAGTTATTTCATGGAGCTTTTGGGTGAAGGAAAGCATTGTGTATGGGAATGTGGATGGGAAAAAATCCTAAACCTAACAAATTTCGTTAATTTGTGTACACATAAAAAAACCATAAAACTAAGTCAAGATATATTATTTTTTAATTTGATAGACTTAAAGGAAAAAGAAACCATCTTTTATTTTAAAATTATAGAGAAAAAAAGCATAAAAAATGTGATTAGCTCCTCCGACATTTGAGGAGTATTTGTTATACACGATTCTCAGTGACTTAGTAATTTGGCGAAGATCTAAAGTGGGAGAGAACAGCTCTTCACAACGAGCCTTCCTCCCAGTGCCCTTTGTTACTCTTTTTATCTTCATGCCTCTTCTGATTACTGGGCAGTTTTCAAAAAGTGATTTGATGTTGGCAATTTATTTATCTATTATTTATTTTAGAACTTAAAGTCAATGTTTTACTTCTCCAAGAGTTATTTGCATTTTAATATTTTCTGCAATACTACAATGAAAAAGTTTTCTCCTCAACACATTTATGGGCATTATCAAACAATTAGGGAAAACATCTGAAGGAGGGAATTGGCATCTTGAGCTGAGTAATAACTATCTCCTCACTTGCACAAATCAGGCTGTGCGCGGTGGTGTGGTAGACACAGCCCAGCGGTAGAATATTTACCTAGTACATGCCGTGCCCCAGGTTCAGTCTTCAGTGCTGTAAAATGAACCATAAAACTAACAAATCATTTGATAGCCATCTTCATAAGTGTTTATTAAACATATATTTTGTCACCACCAAATGTCCATAATAATGTAAGTACGGACATGTTATTCATGCTAAGCTCTATGGTGAACTTGTTATGGGAGAGTCTACAATGTTGGTCAATAGTAACACAACATTTTTCCTGGAAAAATGATAACTAGTGGTATGATCCATTTGTCTAACAAAATGTTAATGCATTGCCGAACTAAAAAATATTGATCAAACTATTCTTACACCAGCAATGAACGCTGGGGGTGTTATTTGTTTACTTTTTAGATTTAAAGCTAACAGGGCTAAGCTTAAAAAACTTTTTTTTTTCTTTTTGACTTGAAACTTAGGAAACTTTGGCTTGTAAGTCACTTGTTGCCTCTGAAATCTCAGTTTGCTCTGGGTCTCAACAATAACGCATGCCCACTCTTTGGCCTAACAGCTCGGTGGAAGACAGAAAAATCTGTAAAGCTCTCAAATAACTTTTGATGTTTCCTGAACTTGCTTTGTTTATAATGTTGTGGCGTGTGTATTCTGTGAATTTAAGTGTGATTCAGGTGATTGGGAAGTCACCAGGAGAAAAGCAAACCCTGTTTGTAGGACTTGCCTCTATTTCATGGTCTTGCCAGTGAGGTCCTTTAAAAGGTGCTGTGCTGCTCTGGTCATCCCCATCAATCTAGAGCAGCTGGTTCTGCGTGTGTCTTTGTTGCTCTTGAGTAAAATTGGCAGGGAATTTCATTGCATGCTCACAACTAGTTTATTCAAAGGAACACGAGCCAGCTACCAAGTACACAGGGAGCACTGGAGTCGTTCTCTGTATTACTTTGGCTTGAAAATTAACAATGGGCTTTTCAGTTCTACTTTTCATGAGGCAATTTAAGTTTGCACAGCTAGTTATAAAACATTGTCTTTATACCTGCATATTAAACACTGGTTAAAAAAATAAATAAAGCACCTCTAAAGCAGTCAAAATACCTACCTTACATGTTTTGGCTCTGCAGTTTCCTCTCTCTGTTCCTTTCTCGTTGTCTAGAGCTTGGTGACATTGTTTCTGAAGTTATTCCTATCTACCCATGCATCTCACACTTCTAAGATATTAGTTAGGCTTCTATTGCTACCATGATAAAGACCATAAGCAAAAGGAATCTGGGGAGGAGAGGGTTTGTGTTAGCCTATGCCTTGTAATCCGGCATGACGGGAAGGCAAGCATCTAGAGGCAGGACATGAAGCAGAGGCCATTGAGTAACGCTGCTTACTGGCCTGCTGCCCATGGATTTCTCAGCCCGCACTCTTACACAGCTCAAGAGCAGCTACCTAGGGTGGTCCCCATACCACAGTGGGCTGGTCCCTCCAACATCAATCATCAATCAAGAAAAAGCCCCACAGACTTGTCTACTACTAATCTAATGAAAGCATCTTCTCAACTGATGTTCCCTGTTAATAGATGACTTTGGTTGGTGTTACTGACAAAGCAAACAAACAAACAATCAAAACCTAACCAGCACAGTACATTAATGAAGGACACTGTATTCTAAATTCACACAGTGCTCAATTTTACCTGATATTGCCTCCATGATTAACGTATACTTATTGTCATATGTCATCCTCTTTATGAATATGCTAAGCTTCATATCTGGTATCTGGTATTGGCTGACTTTTCTTCAAACTTATGGAGTATGGAAGAATATGTTGATCTATACTTGATCACTTAAAATTACACTAAATGTTCATTATCAGAGCACTTCAGCTCTGCCCATTTCTTTCTCCCTCATGGACTTAGCTGTTCATATTTTGCTCATAATTTTAGTGCTAGTCTCTACTAACTTGCCTGTGTTTATCAGATGGATTATTAAGTATTCTTTTACATATTTTACATATGAAGCACTTGGAGTTATATGACATGCATTGAAAATAATTTCCTTAATTCTCTTTGAGGGTTTTGCTCTCTCCCTAGACTGCAGGAAGCACATACTTACTGTCTGGTGTAAGCAGAGATTCCTCTCTGGTTTGGCATGCGTGTATTATTCACTGTAGAAGCCTTGGGTTCCCTAGCACTTTTTCCTCTAACTTACTTGTGACTTTCAGATGTGCATTTTCTGCATAAATAATATAGTCAAGTAATGTTTATGTATCTGCCATCTTAGTCTCTCTAACTATATGCATTTACATTTGCTATAACTATTAGTATGTTAGTGTAGAGGACTCAGTTTTTTTGTTTTGCAATTGTTTTTGTTTATTTTCTTTCCCCTATTTTCTTATGTTTTAAACATATTTTAAAGAATTCAATTTTGAGCTGGGCATAGTGGCACATGCCTTTAATCCCGGCACACAGGAGTCAGAGGGAAGCAGATCACTGTGAGTCTGAGGCCAGCCTGGTCTACAAAGTGAGTTCAGGCTAGCCTAGGCTAACACAGAGAGACCGTGTATTGAAAAACAAAACAAACAAACAAACAAACAAACAAAAAACAACAAAAAAGAATTTGATTTATTTATCCAATATACGTGTGTTTGTATAAATAGTTTTAAAATAGCATTCTAACATAATATCGTTTATTCATTATACCACAGTGTATAGCCATGCTGTTGTTTTACCAGCTTAAGATCTTTACAACTCCCTTATTCTCTCATTTATAACAGGCATATTTTTTGTCTGCAGACACTTAAGTCAACATAAGATGGTATTATACCTTTTATTTCATTTAAGAAACTCAGGTGTACATAAAAGCTATAATATTATCTATATTTTTGCCCATCACGATCTCCCTCTTTTTCGAGCTTTCAGCTTTTCTTTCATTTCCTCATTTCTGTTTAGGAAATTTTCCCTCAGAATTACTTTAAAGTAGGATTTTGAGATAAACTTTCTCAAAGTTGGGTTATCTGTGTTTGTCTAAATCTCACTTAGAATATTATTTTGTGTCTTGACAGCTTTTGTCTTTCAGTACTTTCAAAACATACTATCACTGTCCTCCATAACTGTTGAAGGAAATCTGCTGTCCTGTGTTCTATCACCCTGTTCTCTGTGGCTGCTGAACAAAACCATTGTCCTTCCTGTTGCTTTTCCACAGTTGCTGGAGTTTGTTCCTTCCTCATCACTTTCAAAACTCTTTGTCTTTACTTCCAGATATTGACTTTACTGTATCTTTGTGTACGTCCCTTTGGGTTTGCTCTGTTCATTTTATTCATCATTTCTTTTATTTTTCTTCTAGTTCTGTTGTTTTTTCTTTTCCATTGAGTCCCCATTGGGTTCTCTGCTTTCTCCACTGTGTTAAGCTGAGGGCATACAGGCCATGCTTGTTTTCCATCTCAGAATTTCTTTCTTGTCTGATTTAGTGGCATAAAAACCATGTATTTGTCCACATTGTGGTGATTTAAAGTGATCCCTATTATTCCGTTGTTCCCATAAACAGGAGTCTGGATTCATTTGTTTAATTAAACACCTACATAACATATTATGTATATATATGTATATATGCATATATACATAATAAACTACCTATAGCAAGAAGAACCATGACACAATCAGGAATTATATAAATGTTACATTCTTAGTGTTTTGGCTATTTGTATTTGGCAGCCTTGAAGAAAACATCTTTCCTATCTTGTTGCATCTAAAATTCTGAATGTAAATCAATCTCCATCACATCTTGTCATTATCAACTTAAAACATCTCTCTAGACCTAAAAGCATCTTAACCCCTAAACAACTAAGCTTCATTGTAAAACTAAGCTACCTGGTCTTCAACTCCATCAGAGAATTGAGAAGGGAGAAACTTGGTTACCTGAGTATGCCGGGAGTGCAGGTTAGCAGCTTTCCAAATGAGAAGATGACTGAGACAGTTTTCTACCTGAATAGTCACCCAAAAATCTCTATAATGTTGGAGCATCTTCTTCAGCCTTCTGACCCAATGTATCTGACAGACATATTTGTGAGGCAGGAACTATTGAGGACTTGCTTTCCCTGTCTTGGCAGAGAATTTACTAAAAGGTTTGTTTCTCTTATTTCTATGGATTTCCAGGGCATCATTAACCCATGGCTATCTTGTTTTGTTTGTCGGTAAAGTTTTTTAAAAGGTAAAACTATATTTTATTGATTACTTATTTACTGCATAGAACCAGAAAACTCCTAGAAACATGTGGTCTGGAATCTTCCCAGAAATGTTTTACATTTTTTATTTTTATTTTTTAAAAAATGTATTCAGATTTATCCCAATTGTCATCCGCCCACTTGTATCTTCCCATTTCCCCCTCCCTCCCTCTTTTACCCTATTCCCCTCCCCTAGACTTCTGACATAAGGGGACCTCCTCACCCACAATATGATCACAGTCTATCAGGTCTCATCCAGATAGCCTGCTTCCCTTTCCTGAGTGCCACCAGGCCTCCCCATCAAGGGGAAGTGGTCATAAAGGGGGCACCAGGTTCATGTCAGAGGCAGTCCCTACTCTCTATACAACTGTAGAGAATGTGCTGTCCATTCAATATATCTGAATAGGAGGGTCTAGGCTTCTGCATGCATTGTCCTTGGTTGGTACAGCAGTTTGTGTTGGCCCCCCTCGGTCCAGATCTTCCAGCCTTCTTATAGGGTTCCAGGACTCTCTGGGTCCTTCTATAAACCACCCCCCCTTCCATACCACTTTCACATGGAGTCAAAATAGTAAGTCCCAGCATCTGTCTTGATCCTCCACTGAATAAAGACTCTCAGAGGACATCCATATTGGGCTAGTATCCAATTATAAGTGCATATATACCATGTGTGTCTTTCTTGTCTGGGTTAACTTACTCAGGATGATTATTTCTAGTTCCACCCATTTCCCTGCAAATTTCAAGCTTTCCTTTTTTTTTTTTTTGTAGCTGAGTAGTGTTCCATTGTGTAAATGTACCACAGTTTCTTTATCCATTTTTTGATTGAGGGACATCTAGGTTTTTTCCAGATTCTGGTTATTATGAATAAGGCTGCTATGAACATGGTTGAGCAAATGTCTTTGTTGTGTGGTGGAGCATCTTTTGGGTATAAGCCAAGGTGTGTAATAACTGGTTCTTGAGGTAGCCCTATTCCCAGTTTTCTGAGAAAGCACCAGATTGATTTCGAAAGTGGTTGTACAAGTTTGCACTCCCACCAGCAATGAAGGAGCATTGTCCTTTCTCCACATCTTCACCAACATGTACTGTCACTTGAGTTTTTGATTTTAGCCATTCTTATGGAATCTCAGAGTCATTTTGATTTGCATTTCTCTGATGACTAAGGATGTTGAACATTTCTTTAAGTGTTTCTCAGCCATTTGATATTCCTCTTTCGAAAATTCTGTTTAGCTTTAAACTTCATTTCTTAACTGGGTTATTTGGTTTGGTGGTATTTAATTTCTTGAGTTCTTTATATATTTTGGATATTAGCCCTTTGTCAAATGTAGGGTTGGTGAAGATCTTTTCCCAGTCTGTAGGCTGTGAGTTTGTTCTGTTGACAGTGTCCTTTGCCTTATAGAAGGTTTTCACTTTCATGAAGTTCTATTTATTAATTGTTGAACTTAATGCCTGTGCTGTTGGTGTTCTCTTCAGGAAGTTGTCTCCTGTGCCAATGAGTTAAGGGCTCTTCCCTACTTTTTCTCCTACCCGATTTAGTGTCTCTGGTTTTATGTTGAGGTCTTTAATCCACTTTGACTTGAGTTTTGTGTATGGTGATAAAAATGGATCTACTTACATTTTTCTACATGTAGACATTCAGTTAGACCAGCACCATTTGTTGAAGATGCTATTCTTTTTCCATTGTATAGATTTGGCTTATTGGTAAAAAATCAAGTGTTCATAGGTATGTGGGTTTTTTTCTGGGTCTTTGATTTGATTCCATTGATCAACCAGCCTATTGATATGTCAGTACCATGCTATTTTAATTACTGTTCCTTTATAGTACAGCCTGAGATCAGGGATGGAGATTCCTCCGGAGGATCTTTTATTGTACAGGATTGTTTTAGCTATTCTGGGTTTTTTGTTTTTTCTATATGAAATTGAGAATTGATCTTTCAGTGTCTTTAAAAATTGTGTAGGTATTTTGATACAATTGCATTGAATCTATAAATTGCTTTTGGTAAGATGGCCATTTTTAGTATGTTAATTCTCCCGATCCATGAACAAGGGAGATTTTTCCATCTTCTGATGTCATCTTCAATTTCCTTCTTCAGAGACTTGAAGTTTTCTTTCATACAAGTCTTTTACTTGCTTGGTTAGAGTTACACTTAGATACTTTATATTATTTGTGGCTATCATGAAGGTGTAGTTTCTCTAATTTCTTTCTCAGTATGATTGTCATTTGTATACAGGAAGGTTACTGACTTTTTAGAGTTAATTTTATATCCAGCCACTTTGCTGAAGGTATTTTTCAGCTGTTGGAGTTCTCTCGTGGAATTTTTCAGGTCAGTTATGTATACTATCATAGTGTCTGTGAATAGGGATAATTTGACTTCCTTGATTTTGATCTTCATTTGTTGTCTTATTGCTCTAGCTAGAACTTTAAGTACTATATTGAAGAGATATTGAGAGGGTAGGCAGCTTTGTCTAGTCCCTGATTTTAGTGGAATTTTCTTGAGTTTCTCTCCATTTAGTTTGATGTTGGCTATTGACTTGCTCTATATAGCCTTTACTATATTTAGGTATATGCCTTGTATCCTTGATCTCTCCAAGACTTTAAACATGAATTGGTGCTGGATTTTGTCAAATGCTTTTTTGGCATCTAAGGAGATGATCATGTAATTTTTTTCTTTCAGTTTGTTTATATGGTGGATTACATTGATGGATTTCCATATAATGAACCATCCCTGCATGTGTGGGATGAGGCTTACTTGGTTATGGTGAATGATATCTTTGGTATGTTCTTGGATTCACTTTGCAAGTATTTTATTGAGTATTTTAGCATCAATGTTCATAAGAGAAATTGGTATGAAATTCTCTTTCTTTTTTGGGTTTTTGTGAGGTTTAGGTATCAAGGTGACTATGACCTCATAGAATGAGTTTGGTAATGTTCCATCCATTTCTATTTTGTGGAGTAGTTTGAATAGTATCTGTGTTAGCTCTTCTTTAAAGGTCTGGTAGAATTCTGTGCTGGAATTATCTGGCCCTGGGCTTTTTTTGGTTTGGAGATTTTTGATGACTGCTTCTGTTTCTGTAGAAGAAATAGAACTACTTAATTTGTTTATGTGATCTTGATTCAACTTTGGCAAGTCGAATTGAACATGAAAGTTTTCTATTTCTTTTAGATTTTCAAATTTTGTGGCATATAGGCTTTTGAAGTAATGATTCTTTGTATTTCTTCAGTGTTTGTTGTTATGTCTCCTTTTACATTTATGATTTTGTTGATTCAGATAGTGTCTCTCTGCCTTTTAGTTAATTTGGCTAATGGTTTGTCTATCTTGTTGATTTTTTCCAAAGAACTAGCTCTTGCTTTTGTTGATTCCTTAAATTGTTTTCTTTGTTTCTAATTTATTGATTTCAGTCCTGAATTTGATTATTTCCATCTGTCTACTTCTCTTGGGTGTTTCCACTTCTTTTTTTCCCTAGGGCTTCCAGATGTATAATTAAGCTGCCTATGAGCTGTTTTCAATCTCTTTATGAAGGCACTTACTGCTATAAACTTCCTCTTAGCACTGCTTTCAATGTGTCCCATAAATTTGGGTATGTTGTAATTTCACTTTCATTGAATTTTAGGAAGTCTATAATTTCTTTCTTTATTTCTTCCTTGACCCAGTTGTCATTGAGTAGAGTGTTGTTCAGTTCCCATGTGTGTGTAAGCTTTTTGTGATTTCTGTTTGAATTCCAGCTTTAGTCCATAGTGGTCTGATAGGATACAAGGTATTATTTCAGTCTTCTTGTATCTGCTGATGCTTGCTCTGTGACATACTATATGATCAGTTTTGGAGAAGGTTCCATGAGGTACTGAGGAGAAGGTATAATCTTTTGTGTTTGGGTGAAAAGTTCTGAGGATATCTGTTAGATCCACTTGATTCATGATGTCAGTGTCATTATTTCTTGGTTTAGTTTCTGTTTTGTTGAGCTATACTTTGATGAAAGTGGAGTTTTGAAGTGTGTGGTTTAAACTTTAATATTAGTATTTCTTTTACAATTGTGGGTGCCCTTGTATTGGGGTCATAGATGTTCAGAATTTTGATATCATCCTTTGATGAGTGTGAAGTGTCCTTCCTCATCTCTTTTGATTAATTTCAGCTGAAAGTCTATTTTATTAGATATTAGAATGGCTACACCAGCTTGTGTCTTGTGTCTGTTTGTTTGAAAGACATTTTCCCAGCCTTTTCCCTGGGATAATATCTATCACTGTGGCTGAAATGTGTTTCTTGAATGCATCAGAATGTTGGGTTTTGTTTATGCATCCATTCTTTTGGTTTGTGTCTTTTTATTGAAGAGTTAAGACCATTGATGTTGAGAGATATTAATGAACAGTGACTGTTAAATCTCTTGATTTTAAATAACAGGATACAAACAAAAACAGCATACAAAAATTAGTAGTAGTCATTCTGGGTACCAATAATGAACTTTCTGAGAAAAATTGGAAAAGTACCATTCACACAGCTTAAAAAATAAAAATAAAACATTCAAGAATAAATATAACTATGGAAGTTAAAGAGTTCTACAATCAAAGAAGGAAAATGAAGGAGAGCAGAAAATGGAAAGAACTCCTATAATCCAGGAACGCTAGAATTAGTATTATAAAAATGGTTAGTGATATACAGACTCAACAAAGTCTCTACAAAATTCTAATATAATTCTTAGAGTGAGAAAACCAACCTGTAACTTCATATGGAAGCACTAAAGATTCCAAATAGGTAAGTAGACCCAAATCAGAAAGAACAACATTATAAGGATCACAGTACAGATCTCAAATTATGCTACAGAATCAGAATAACATAACTAATTAGTACTAGCATAAAACCAACACACATATAGATAATAGATGTCTTAGGGACAAAGTCACACAGTTGCAGTATCTTAATTTTCAACAAAGGTATCGAAAAGTATATAGAAAAAAGACAGTCTCTTCAATAAATGGTGCTATAAAAACTGGATATCCATAAGTAGAAGAAGTAAATTAGGTTTATATCTCTCACCACAAATTAAAAATGAGTCAAAGACCCTAATATAATTCCGGAAACTTTGAAACTACAAGAGGAAATCATGGGCCAATAACTGAAAGATCTAATCAGAGCTAAGGACTTTCTGGAGAGACTCCAACGGTACAGGAAATAATCCCAAGAATAGACGAGACAAATCATACTGACAGGCATGAATGAAGACTCCAAACCAAGACTCATCCCTTTATATGGTAACTTTAAAATCTTAGTTTAAAAAGACATAAAATAATGTTTTGTAAATGAAATTGTATTTTTAGCTTGTTCAAATTCTTGAGGAGTTTGATCTATTTTTCCTTGGAGCCATATTTCAGTCTGTATGACTTCTTGATATAATTTAAGTGTATTGCTTCCCAGCCTTCCTCACTTACTTGGAACAATGTGTAGAACTTCTATTGCTAAGTTAGATTCATGCCTCTGGTTAGTCATTACATTTTTCTATGTTTCAAATGCATAAATTTGTACAATTGTTACAAAACAACATTTTGGTGGTATACTTTCAGAGATTGGTGATGCTTAATATATCACAATTTATCTTTATCACTTAGTGATGGTTTCTGGCTTTGATTTGGAAGCTTCATAGTATTTTTTAAAGCATTTATTACATAGTGTCTTACATTGAAAACTGATATTGCTTCAAATAATTAAAATTAGTTTGCTTCTAAATAAAGATATACTTTCTAAACAAAATAAACACCATCCCTGAATTCAAAACAGTAATACTTCACACCAAATGATTTGAGAAAAATTTTATTATTAGCAAGCTATAAGGATAAATAAACACAATATAAATAATAAAATCATAAAACTGTATCAACAATAAGAGGTTAAAATCATAAAGCAATCATTATGTGCTATATGCTATTTTAAGTCACCAAGTATACTAACTTATTTACTGTATCAGACTCATCAGAGAGATGATGATATTAACCTAATTTTCACATGTAGAAAAAGACACAGAATAACAACTTGGAAAAAAATCCATATCACTCTTTCAGTGGAAGAACAGGAATTCTAGGCCAGGATACAGAATCTTCTGAATGTCACTTCAGCATTAGCAGACACTAAAGTCAATCTATAAACTTTGGCTACATTCCTGATAAGTCATTTGGAAATAGGCATTGAAGTAACTGATTGTAGCCGAAATGATTTGCCCCAAGTAGAGTTAAAGCAGGCAGGATGTTGCCTAAGACATAAGATGTGCACTAGTTCCAATTTATTTTATGTTCAATGTGTTTTCTCAGCTCCCTTACCCTCTTCCCAGAGCTTAGAGTGGATGTTTCATTTTGATAAATATCCTTTGATTTATGAGAATCCATCCTGACCTTATTCACTTTTTCTAAAGCTTTAAATTTTAGTTTAAATTCATCAATAACACATCTCAATATTTCCTAATATATTCATTAGAAAAAAGTTGAACACTATTACTCAGATTCTGTTGATATTTTAAATGTGATTTGTTGTGTTTTTGTGTCACTAATGCACTTGAAGATTAGTTATAAATTAAGAAAATGCTTTTCATTCTGTACTTTAACAGAAAGAACATTTTACTACTAAGGTTGAAAATTGTCTTGGTCAAGGATTTAAAAGTGAGCTGTTCTACTTGGTTTATCATTAACATTTTTATTTTATGAAACATTTATTGAAAGAATTGCACAGTTTTGTATCAACTGACCCAATGAGTATACCCTGTTATCTTAAATACTAAGATACAGTTTGGGTTAACATAGTAAAAATAGGCTAAATGAATTGTAACAATGGACCAAGACTCCCCAGACAGGTCTTAGGGTCTGCATTTGATACCTCACAACTTATTGGCAAACTGGTCAATGGAAAGGCTTACAATTTCATGACATATTTAGAAAGTTATTTGTGGGAAAGGTGTTATACTTTTGTATTTTAAGTCTTTGGTATTTGAAGTCATAAATAATAATGGCATTTAATGCATATTTTGAACTATGGTTAATCTTGGAGAAAAGAATTCAGGTGGTTTATTCATTATCCATTAAGAAAAAGTAGGGGGAGGTTTACTAAATGAATGTGTTTAAAATAATAAATTAAGGTTCAGTAAAGGTAAAATTGTGGCCCCAGAGTAAAGAAGAATTTGCTTTGATAACTCAGACAGCTCTTCAGAGAAGTAAAGTGTTGAGAGCTATCTGGACCTGATAACATTAACTTTGAATTCTGGAAATACTGAACTTTGTTTGAGTTAATGTCCTTTCATTTGTAAACCAGAAGACATTTTCTGTAGCGTTGTAAATGATCTTTGTGTGTCACATTGCAGCATTGACTACTACATGGCATCAGTGACTTTTGGGCAGAAATGCTTTTTTTCTAACTGGAAGTTTTCTGCCAATAAAACAACCACAGCCACAACCACTTTAAAGACTAGGTTTTCAAATCTAGAACATTTGTGTTTTCTCACAATTAAATAGGAACACTATCTACCTTGTAACTGTTCTTTTAAGACTTTTTGAAAGGCTTTAAGTATTAAGTCCTGATAGCAATGCCTAAACATGGAAATGCTCCCTAAATATTGGCTATTATTACCTGTGTTTGGATGCTTGAAACCTCAAGATACCAGGCAACAGACAAGCCTTCATGGACAAATGAACAAAATTGCATGTGAGTCTCTAAGCAAGAAGAGGCAGTGCTTTGGGGGATATTTTTCCTAGCCGTTCGCCGATGGCAACAGATATTATGAAGCCGTGCTCAGGATCTGTGCTTGTTTCAAAGAAAGCTCGCCATGTGTTGGAAGCTTGGCAGACAAATCAGCTCTGATTCCTTTTATGTCCACTTTTCTCCTAACATGCACAAACACCACAGCATCAGTTTCTCTAATCTGTCCTCTCACTGTCCACACACACACACATACACACACACACACTCACACACACTCTCACACACACTCTCTTGCACATACACACACACTCACATACACTCACACACACTCACACACTTTCTCACACACACACTCACACACACTCACACTCCCTTTGCCTTCAACGTGCACACTCATGATTTCACACTCATTTCATTTTACTTAGTTTTTAATCCTCAAAGGATTCACAGAGCTGGCTGAACGCAGCTGCCGTGTTTTCCCTGGTGAAATTGGCAGTTACCCACTGTGTAGAGTTGCTAGGAGAGAAGATGAATAACCCTGATTACCGCATCGCTTGATGGACATACTCTCTCAAAAACAACCTGTGGCACCCTGGGGTCTGTCTGCCTTCTGTAAAGGCTCTATGTGTCATTTTTTCCCCCTCTCTGTTTGTCATTAACACTGGCTGCATTTATCGGGGGAGTGTGCTATATTTTTAAGTGTAGCGTCCAGATCAATTAAGAGACAAAAGCCTTGGTATTTAAAGAGGCACTTTCTTTTCAGGGTGGTGCTGCTGGTACGATTTCCTACCATCTGTTTTCTTAGTACATCCAGCCCTCCTTCAGCTGCTAGGAAGGAATTCAGCTTCTTTGTGGAGCGCGAAAGTCATTCACGTTTCTTTCGTGCATAATCGAGCTCGTAAACTGTAGGAATTCTGATGTGCTTCTGTGCAGGCAGCAATAACAGATGAGCTGCTTGGGGGACAGCCGGAGCTGTCGGTCAGTGGTACATTAGCAGCTCACGTGTGTGGATTGCTCCCGCGAGGTCAGAGCATCTGTTTATGGGGCTGTCTGTTTGAGGGGGCTTGGTGATGTGAGCAGAGTGTATGGCTGTCAAAGTCAGTAGCAGTTCTGGCAGTGGCTTCTCTCAGCTTTGCGCCTCCTCTGAACTGTTTTGATAGCTAAGCGATGCTACCGTGTAATGCTTGAGTTTTGTGATGGGCTGAGGAATGCTTGTTCTAGCTGGTGAAGCTGACTGTGACTGTGTCGTCTTAGGGGCAGCATCATGGGATCTACTGATACGGACATCGAAGAACTGGAAAACGCCACTTACAAGTATCTCATTGGAGAACAGACTGAGAAGATGTGGCAACGCCTGAAAGGAATGTGAGTAAGCTCTTGGTCTTGTGTTATGCTGCCCCCACCCCCAACTTCTCAACAAATATCTGACCATTAACACAAATAACTGTGGATGCTACCCAACTTTGAGATTTAGTGTTTCCTTTACAAAAAAATTTTCTCTTGAAAACTAAAACGACCCCATCTCGGCTACTTGTTGAAAGCAAAATAGTTTCTCTGTACCTGTGTGTTTTGTGTGAAGTAAGGTGAGGCTCTGCCAAATCACTTCTCCTTTACACTCCAGGGCTTCTGCTCCGACTGTGTGTGTTGTTTAGACGTGTGCTTTAGAAGGGACTAGGAAAGCAGCTTGCTTGCTTCCCATTGAAATTATTTCTCTCAGGTAAGTAGAGAGAGAAATAAGATGGAGAATTTTTTCTTTGTCAAACAAAGGCGGGATTAATATAATAATAAATAGCATTTATTCTGTGTTTATTTTTTGCTGGGCAAACTAATGTTTTAATAAGAAAATTATTTATGTGGTTAAAAAATATGAAAAGCATATCAAACGTATTAGAGTTCTGGTTTAAATTAATCAGTTCAGTTCTTTACTGACCAGGAAAGTGCAGAATTGCTTCCGGCGTACTGACCCAGGCTCTCAACAATACAGGATGGGATGTTCAATCATGCGAAACATGGCTTGTAATTATCTGAATCAACTTTGATACCAGTGTTACCTCCTTGCTCTTCACCTCCAGCCCCCTGGCCCCATCAGTGTGTGTGTGAGTTCCGGCCAGTGTTTCAGCACAGCACTGTTTATATGCTTTGTTTTAGTCGTATCACAGTTGTAAAATCTGATCCAACGTTTGGATAAAAATATGAATATTTATAGGCTATTGGAATTTCTTAACACATTTGCATATCTCAATATTAGGTGGAGCATTAGCTTTACAAAGACAGCTGAAGAACTGCAGTGCTCCATGGACAAACAGCCATGTAGGATTCCTGTCTTTAATGCTGTTGCTGCATGTTCACACAGTGTTCTGTGAAAGGCAGTATATGAGTAAGCCAGATGTCACTGCTTTTAGAAAGACCAACTATATCAAATTTGTTTAGAAGTCCAAATCCTCTCCACCATTTTTCCATTTGTATGTATTGAGTGTTCCCTGTATATTTATACAGTGCTCTCAGTGTGTGTGTGTGTATATATATATATTTTTCATTACTTGAAGCAGTTCATGGTACTGGTGTGGCTCGTACACAATGTAAACACCAGTCAGCAGAGAATAACTTTTAAAAAGGAAGTCGTATTTACAGCATTTGAATGTGCTGGAGGAGTCTGTTCCAAGGAGCCATTGAGGATTTAGAAGGCAGATTCCCTGGAGAAACAAACAACCGTGTCAAGACAAATAGCAGCTCACACAACCCATTAGCATAGATGCAAATTAAGCACCGGCAGTCCCCAGATGATTTGCTCTCTCTCCTAATGGGTGGATGAACCGCTGCACTGGGAAGCTATCACGGAGAAGACCACAACCCATTTTAAGTTCTTCCTTCACAGGGCAGGATGTTTGGTCGGCTCTTGGTGTGTTGTATTTCCACAGTTACTCCAGTGGTGTACCTTATGCTGTGCTGCACAGGCAGTGCTGCACAGTGGTCACTTTATGCATACGTCTTCAAACAACTAGAAAATCAATTCTGTGGCTACCCAACATTTTTTTGAGAAAAGTTATCTGACATTTCACTTTGTCATTTGATACCAGTTTCAGAGGGAGGTGATGCAGTCCGTCAACAGCAGAGCTTCGAGAGCTGACAGTAGAACATATCTGTGTACGCACATGCTGCATGGTTTTGAAACTGTAGCTTTGCAGAATCACTTAATAATCTCCAGCCAGTTTGGTTTTTTTTTTTTTTTTTTTTTAAAGCCATTCTTCCTGACTGAGGTGATTCAGTGCCTTTATAGTCAAGCATGAAGAAATTTGCATTTTGGTTCTATCACTTTTCCATGTGCTTTTTGACTTGAGACATTTTCGGTATTCCGGTTTAGGCTTGTCAAAGCAAGAAGCTCTAGGTTTAAAATCTGCATGACTAATGACAAGCAAATTGTTTAATTATGGTCTTTTGTGTAGTCTGCTTTCAATGCAGTGATGTGCGGGACTCCCCGTTCTCTTCGTGAAAATGCCTCTTTAAATAAACGCAATATTGATTCAAGCAGAGTTTTACCTCATCAGGACTGTTCCTTGGATGCCATTTTTAAAGGTTGGCAATGAAAATCCTGGTACTCATGAATGCTATTAAGTAATTTTGAAGTGATTTTCTTATTTTTGATAAAATAGACTGAACCATGGCTATTAGTAGTTTATTTTGAAAGGATTTTATTTTATTTCATACAACTTTATAAACTCATTGATATTTTTCAGCAGGCTACCTATTTTTAATTTGGCTTACAATGTGCACATTTTAAGTTAAATCTAAGTAGAGAGAAAAATAAATGTTTATCCATGTAACATGGAAACCACAAGCCACTACAGGCAGATACTTGGAACATCTTCCATAGGAATTTTTATATAGTATAATATTTTAGACACCTATTTTTAAAAATATACCCTTGTTATATAGCCCAGTTTGCTCTCAAACTTATAATCCTCCTGTCTCATTCTCTTTAATGGTTGGATTCCAGTACAAACCACCACACCTGGTTTGTACACTCCTTTGAGTCCAAAGAAATAGTTTAAGAATTTTGTAATACATGTGGAAAATATTGCAGGTCCAAAGTAAGTATCAATTCTTCCAGACTACTTAGCTCATTTCTTTCATTAATCTTTTTAGTGTATGTGATATTCATGTGGGTGTGTGCAAGTGTGTGAATGCATAGATGTGTGTGTGTGTATGTTGTGCTTGTGCATGTGCACACACGTGCATATGGAGATGAGAGGTCAATATTCATGTCTTTCACTTCCCGGTTTTTTTTCTTTTTTTAATGACAGGGTCCCTCACTGAACTTGCAGCTTAGCAAATTAGCAGATTGGCTGGTGAGCAAACCACTTGGACCCATTAATATCTGTCTCCCAGTGCTAGGATTACAGGCAGGCAGCCTTGATCCTGTTCCCCCGCCCCTCCTCCCTCAACTGGCTTTCGGAATAACCAAATTTAGGTCCTTGTGTGGATATGGCGGTGAGCAGGTCACCAACAGAACCATCTCACAACCTCATTCATTAGTCTTTCTAAGTATTTTTTTCACTCAGTATTTGTAAAACCATATAAACTTATGTGACTTACAATCTCTTATTCCCCATGAGAGCAAAGGTGAAACTGTTTCCTGTCTCCATTCTCATAAAGACCCCCCCCCTTATTCTTCCTGCTGTTTTTTTTCTCACCACCTTCAATTTATTTGTTAGTACCCACAATGACAGTTTAGCATCCACACATGACTCATCATCTTTGGTGGCGGAAACATTAGCAACAGCTGTGCCATCAGGTCCTTCAGAAAACTGTAATTTGAAACCATCATATACTTATCCATAAGTTTTCAATAGCCCAGAGCCTAGAAGTCTTCCTAATTCCTATCCCAGCAGCAGGCTCAATTCCTTGATCAGAAATTCCTTGTGATTCTGGAGGCTCTGCAGAATCTTACGTGTTAAGGACACAGTTGATCTACCCGTGGGCGTTGCAGAGACTGAGAATTTATGCATTCTGTGTGAAAAGTCGATTTGAAAGTTTTATATTCTTTGAACTAGTTTCACTGTTTATTTTTTAATTTTGGAAATAATGCTTTTTTGTGTTTCGATGCAAAAGCTTCCTTCTTCTTCACTGGGATCTGCACCTGTGCTGCACATATTAGCAACATTAATTTGCCTTTTCCAAGTCAGTGCCACAGTTCTACGAATTCATTCCAAGAGCTAAAAGCATTTCCAGAAACTCAATCACGCGAAATTTTAAGAGAAAAATCATATGAAGTTTTTAAAGACACTAACCCAATATATTATTTCACTTGGTTGTTCAACAGAAGTGAAGGCAATCTGAACTCCTCAAAATCATAAACTATCTATAAAAATTAAACATGCAACCACTCCATAGGACAGTATTGCTGGCTCCTTCAGAGCATCTGAGTGGAGGATTAGAACAAGCCTGGCTTTTAACAATCATCTCATGTCAGATTGCTGATCTTATCTCTCCCATCTTTACAAATGTCTAGATATTCCGAGGTGGAATTGTGGGTGCGAGGAAACTGAAGAATGCCAGTCTCGTCTATAGCTTGCTTAATAATAAACATTAATCATCACCATGAAGGGCGAATTGTAGCGAAGTAGAAAGTGAATGAGGGTGGAGGAACTCTATTACTCTTCACTTCTAATTCACTCACTTGCTAAAGAAGACAGTCTGATGCACAGTTCTCACAGCAAGTTGCCTGGGCCCCATTTCTAAGATGTAAAAGCAGCACACATTTAAACTAGACTGTATTTGCGCCATCTTCCTGGACCGGAATTATACTTTAAGATAAAGCAGCTTCACAGACAAGAAAGAAAAAAGATGCTTTAAGCCCCCGGCCTCACACCCTTTACAGCTGATCTCTTCACAATTCAAGGCTCAGTGTCACCCACAGTGCCTCTGTGCTCCCGTTCCTGCATTAGGAGTCCCCTTTTGTGCCTCCATTTTCTGACTCCCTCCCAACCAGAGCAGAGGTTGATTCTAAGAAAGGCTGCATACTGCCTTCGCTAAGTTTAATAACATCTTTGTGCAGCCTGCCAAGTTTGCTCTTGGTCCCACAACTGTGTATGGGTTGTTTCCATGTAGTGATTTTACAGAGTTCCTGCATTTGGTATGTAGCAGAGACCAGTAAGACTGTGTCCTCCAGGCTAGTCTTTCATCAGAAGGGTGCTCAGCACCAGTAGAGACCTTATTAAGAAATACACCCCCAAAATATAAATAAATTAATTAAAAATACCCAATGTCTCTGCGGAAATTTTACTTACACGAAAAATTCTTCCCAAGTTTCCATTTTAGTCTGGTTTTGGTTTGTAAAAAACCCTAAACTTTACTTTCCAGTCCAAAAATCTACCTTCTCTTCTGGACCATGGCTTTTGAGTTCGACTACCAAGTTTATTTGTTTTGTTCTTGGATTCCCAGCATCCAGCACAGTATTGTCTCTAAGTAGAAAATTAAAAAATAAGCCAGATTGCTTAAAGCAAAGTTGGAGACAAATTCACAGGCAGAGTAGGGAAGGGAAGATGGAAGAGAACCGGATATGCTTATTATGGTCTAGCTGCTACAACTCTGAAGATACAGTGCGTTCACTGCCTTATGTGTCCCCATAAATGATTCTAAGAGGTGACGTCTCCCAAATTAATTACATGCATCTGGTGGAGCATGAGTGTGAACAGGGGTTAGTCAGCCTGAAAGGCAATGTTCACTTTTTCTTCTAAAACAAATAGCATCCTCCCCCAACCCCCTCCGAATAGCTATCCAGAAACGTTATCAGAAAAGGACATAGAAAGGTACCTCTAAAGCAGTCCTTGGGTCTCACTGTGGATGGGCTAGGCTCCACTATAGGCTAAGCCGTTTCCTGATCTCTGGTGTCTGTGAACAGTACCCTACCTAGAAAGCAGGGCAGCATAAGGGGCCAAGGTTTCCAAACGACTGACTCTCAAGCAGGTCTTTGATTCTTGATTACCCAGGCAGACACCATGTAGCCACAGAGCCTCTTGATAACAGAACCCAGGCAGGAAAGGGGGGTGGGTCATAGTGGTGCAGGGTGAAAAGGGCTGGCTTGTAGATTCCAGCACTGAAAATGGGCAAGGCAGGGCATGCATCAAGGAGCTCAAGAAAGGAGAACATGCAGTCTTGCAGAATCTTCAGGAAGAATGCGGTCCTGCTGACACCTTGATTTTAGCTCAGTGAAAACTGATGTCAGATTTATGACATTCCAAATTGATGACAACTTAACCTGTGTGTATTTTAGGATACTGGGTTTTGAGATAAACTTGCTGTAGCAGCAGCAAACTAAACTATTCCTCTTATACTAGAGTAACATAAACAACCATTTGCCTCCTTTCCTTCATGCAAGTTGATCCCTAGAGATGTAGGACAGTGGTCTATGACACTTGGAGCTGTGCCGTCTTGATTTTGTGCCTCTGAATGACCCCATGTGCTTCTGTCCTACAGGCTCACATGCCCAAACCATGTGCTTCTGTCCTACAGGCTCACATGCCCAAACCATCAGCTTCTTGTCACGCTCTGATGTGAGAGTGTACAACGCATTAAGTTTCCCGTGTTAGAGGAGAGTAATCCTTGGGGGTTGTTGATAAATCTGTCTTCGCTCTTACATTGTTAAGCACGCAGCTATTTGATGGAGTAATCAAGTGAATCTCCTTCAAAATTTGTATTTTAGCAACGAGACTAACTTTGTTTGGAGACAATTACTTCACTATTTGTACTTGCATTTGTATTGTATATATTTAAAGTTATAAATCCCACTTTTGGGATACCATTTTATTATTGTTTTTGGGATAAACATTCTTTTGGCAGGATTAAGATGGCAATTTGTTATTTCTTACACTATCTGTTTTCTTAGTCAAGTGACATGTGACATTCAACAAATGTCCAGTCACATTCTTTATAGGTGAATGTTATGCACGGACTTCTTTCTAGTAGAGAAAACAAATGACGGGACAATGAGAAGCTGTGTTATAAAAAGCAAGTTAGCCTATGGTAAGAGTTAGCCTATGAACATGGAGCAAAGTTCCGTTAGGAAGGACTTTTGGGTGGTCATGGTTGGTTTCTCTCAGGAGACTTTCCAAGTGAGACAGACAAAAAGTGATACCTAGGATGGTAGTGTGTGAGAGGGCCCAATAAATGACTCTGGCAATCCCTGCTGAGGTCCAGAATCTGGCAAGGGATGGATTTACGAGTCCAGTTAATGAGATCAAAATATAAGTTTTAATGTATTAAAACTTTCACGACTGCCTCTACTTCCCCAAATATAGACCTTGAAAATTTTCCTCTCCTGAATTTACCTCATGACTTGGAACAGATGAAACGTTACTTTCTCCAAGCAGTTTTCTTTTCCTACTCACTGAGAGACTCCAGGCCCAGCTGTGCCCACCACAATTCATAATTCAAACAGGTGCTTCTTCCACTTCTGCAAAGCAAGAAAGGGGTTCAAGAAGCTCTTCCAGTGAAAAGGGTTTAGATATAGAGGAAAACACTAGGATCTAATGCTGTCTGACCCTGAAGTCAACGTAACAATAATTTCATAATTACATAAAGTATGTGATTGTGGCAGAGCACATACCTGACACACAGGAAGCTTCCAGACATTGTGATCATTGATACTCTCACAACACCATACCTCATTGCACCCTAGCCCCTTTGTTCACTAACATATTATCTTTTCCATGTTGATTTATTTTTCAATACCTTAGTTTTTCATGTGTAAACTGGAAGCATTTCCTATCTTACAGATGTCGAGGAGTTTAAATTAACTGATAACTGTAAATTTCTTGAGTAGGATCTAAAATTCCACAAACCTCAGCAGCTACAATAATTATTGCTAATATTGCATACTGAATCGTATTTTTTCAGGTAATTGGCACTAGGTAATGTAGGCTGGTTTCAAACTTGCAATGTTCTTGTCTATGTCGACCAAGTGCAGGGATTACTAGCATGTGCCAACATGTCTGGTTCCAAAATTCTGTACTTTTTAAGGTACTTTTGTTATCAGAATTGGTGGGCAGAATAAATGTGGTCAATATAAGAAAGCTTTCTCTTAGCCATGTCTGACAGGAGTTCCTCGGTTTCTTTCCCCCAATATGTTAAAGTTTAAACTTGAAGGTCTAATATTCCCTTGGGGTTGGAGCTAGGAGTTCTGGGTGAAAGCGGAGAAGGCTTGAGAGTTTCACTAGTAGAAAGATGTCTTGATAGCCTCTTTGTGCTTTAACATGGAGGTTAGCTCTCCTTAGTCATGTACCACTGCAGACTGGACAGCTTCCCTGACGTACTGGTTTGCAGTGGGTTGACTTCTCACTAACAGCTGTGGTGTCCCATGTCCAGCCCTTTGTTGACACATTTTAGAAAATGTCACATAATCATTATGCTTTTTGATTTTGTCCTGTACTGTATTTCAGTCAGCTAGTCGAGTGCTAGATATGGCCAACGGTAGTTGCGAGAATAAAAATGGAGGCTTGGAGATTGCTCCGTGGTTAAATTCTTTGGCCAAGAAAGCATAAAAACCACAGTTCAGAGCCTTGCACTCTATGTAAAGTGCTAGGAGGGAACAGCAGCCACTTGTAAATCCAGCTTTGGAAGATGGAGACAGGGGAGTGCCCAACGCAAGCAGGTGAGAGAGACTAGTCTTATCAGTGAGTTCGCATAAATGTACCACACGTTCATGCAAATGTGCATGGCCCTTAGAACACTTTCTGAAATGGGTTTTCTTTTGATAAATGTCTCTAAATAACCATCTCCATGCTGTGCCCTCAAACCTGGGCACTTGGCTTGGTCACTGCTTCAGAGTTAACAGGGCAGAGCTACATTTCCAGATCCATATCTGGTCCATTTAACACTGACTTAGATAACTTCAAGAAATTGAAGAGGGTCTCGTGCTTTGACTTTTCTGCAGACCTGTCTTCTGTTTGCCTAACTCTGCATACTTGAGACTGAGGTCCAAAGGGAAGCAGCACTTGGTTTTCATTTTATCAGTGTCAGAGCTCTTCACAGTTATCCCCAACCCCGACCCCGATCCTCATCCCCACCCCCGCCCCATCCCCACCCCACCCCCATCCCCGTGCATTGTCACTAGCTCTTCAATGTATTGACGTAAACCGTGATCCTCTCTAACATCTATTAATGAATTTGGATATTCTAAAAACCTTTGTTTCTCAGAGCTTGGACCTTTGCGATATTACTCTAATTTTCTTGACTCTGTGCCTCTAACAACAGAGGGAAAAAAAGCCCAGAAGAGCTGTCAATGAGGCTAAATCTATGACTCTGAAGATTAAAACTAGACGGTTTATCCTTGCATATAGTAACCACCCTTTTCTTGTCGTAAAAGATGTTAAGCACATGATAACTGTCTTCCTTCAAGAGAATTGAGCAGTCTTTCTCCACTTTGCTCGTGTCAGAAAAATCAGTTTGTTGCAGATTATTCTACTTTACTTTCCAAGGCAAATAGAAAGCAGGGCCCTTCCTAGACTGCATTTGGAGGCGGTTGGTATCCGGACTAACGAGCTCCTCTTTCGCTTTGAGAGCGTTCCGATTTTCCAGCACTTCTCGCTCTTTCGAACAAGAATAATATGCGTATTTTTTGACATGTATGCTCCTCTCAATGCTTATTTTCCAGCAAACCTCTGCTTGAACATCTCGAACTTTCTAGAAAGCCTCTGTTCTCCCGAACTCTGCCTCGCCCCCGCATGTTCTTTACTCTAGGGTTCTAATTCGTTCATGACTTCCTGCATCGATGCTCTTGGACCACCCCTCCCCCACAGCGGCTCTTGGTTCTGCAATTTGGATTGGCCAATGGGACCTTAGCAACATGACATGAGAAAAGCCAGGGAAGGGCTTATTTATTGGGGTTACTCTCACTGGATGCTCTCCAGAGCCTCACTGCAGCATCCGAAGAAGCCTGGTCAAGATGGACAGACAGAGCAGGTAGTCGTCCCCACGCAACTGAAGCCTCGTCATATCTACCAGACATGTAGGCGAAGACAGCCTGGACTAGATGATTTCTTGACAGCTGCAAGGCGATGGCGTGCTCGTTCTTTCCGGGCAATACGGTTTGGGTTAGCTCACACACACTTGTCTGTTCTTTGCCTCTACAAATTTTTTCCTGTCATTTTTACGGTTTCAACAATTTCTTCTGTGTTACTGCTTTCTTCTCTCATTGTTAATAATTGATTTATTTAAACAATTACTAAACATTTCACAGATTAGTAAAAAAAATGGAGGTCTTCTTTTTCAGAAGACCAGTCTAGGGAAATTTCCCCCATGTTGTATTTAGGAGAAGCAGCATAAATGATGTGCCCTTTACAATATTTCTAACCAAACCTGTCCTTTCAGTGGCCTGTGCATTGAACTTTTACTGTTGTTATATTTCCATGAACAAATATAATTTTTCATAAAATAGAAAGGCGACATGGAGTAAGACAGGGAAGCTACGTAGTTGGGTAAAAGAAGATGGTTCATATCTTGTTACCCTAGCAACAGGAATTATCAAGGCCAGGCCTTTCCACACATCTTGTTGCCCTGACAACAGGTCATACAAGGCCTGGGAAGGCCCAATCCCTAGCATTCTAGCTCTCTTCTTTGAAAGCACAAAGTAGAAGAACCAAATGGTGTTATATCCTGTTCCCTGTAAACACACAATTCTAATATTCAAAATGCTTCATTATAAGATAATCTTTCCAGATGTGAAAGAGGTTAAAAAATCATAACCTCAACATTTGTATTCATGATCACAGAAACACTTGCTAATTTTTGATTGGTTCATAGGAGCACTGGTTAAAAAAAAAAAAAAAAAAAAAAAAAAAAAGAGGGGGGAAAAAAAAAAGAACATAGAGAACAGGCTGTGGGAACCAGAGACAGAGCACTGGGCATCAACATCTGAGAGTTGAGTTGGACTCAGTCAGCTGCATGAGGCAGGCTCATTTCAGTTTAGAGTCTGTCCCAATGAGCCATTTGATGTTTGGTGGCCTCTGCTTCCTTTCCTGAAACCATAACCAAGCACCGAACAGTGATGGTAGGTTATACATTTCTTTTATCAACCCAATTCTCAATTTACTACAGAATTTCCCAGTTTTCATTCATATTCAGCATTAACTTTTTTTTTCTTTACTTGTTTCTATGTATCATCAACAAGAAGCCAATTTAATCAATTTCTTTTTCACTTTCCTTGTTTCTCGGATAATTGATTTGAGCCTGTAAAAAATAATTTAGTTTTATTCTTGGCTTGACATTTTAATCTTCCTTATTTATGGTTTATGTAAGATATTTCTGTTTAAAATTGGCCAATACGATTAAATTTTGAATACTACTAACTTCTGTAAATTCAGGCAAGATGTTATTCAAAGCTACGACAATGGGTTGAGGGTTTATACTGAGCAGGAAGCCTTACTCTGGAGACTCTTCTCTCAAAAAGCAGGAAGCTGGTTTTGTAGAATAAAGATTTTTGTTCAAGTTTAACTTGACATTTAATACAGATGGGCAAGAAGCATTATCTGTGGAGCACACTAGCAAGTTAGGGCTGATTTTCAGAAAGACCATGCAGGGATGCAGGGAAGATGGGGCCTTCAGCGTCCCAGTGTCACTAAAATTAGAGAGAGATTGTTGATCATCAGAAACTAGACCAGGTGACCGTTCTGGGGCATCTTCTTGTTTCATCTTCATTGCTTATTTAAATATTATCATTCACTTAATTGTTAATCAGTCTGCTTTCTAAAGAATTCCCTACTTTTCCTTTGAGGTGAGATGGCAGAGGATGAAACTCCTTCTGTCTTTTTTTTTTTTTTTTTTTTTTTTTAATCCTGAGTGCCTGGCGCAGCAAGTAGCATACAGTAAGAATCCAATAATGCTTTGCTGCTCAATGACATGGCCTGAGAAATCACGTGGAGTTCAGGCGGAAAGGTCAAGCTTATGGACTCCCCTTGAACTGCTTCTGTAGGAAGAAAAGGGATGAAGAACCAGGCAAGCCTCACTAGTTAGAGATGACTGGGGACGCTCCCTTAGCACAGACAAAGCAGCAGAGCCCCACGTTAAGTCATACTTGGTGGGTGGAAGTTAGTGTCAAACAGAAAGACTGTTTCAAGGGGTAGGAATAGTGCCACCAAGGTGCTCACCTTAGGCTCGTAGCACATCTGCAAACGATGGCTGTTACTGTGACTTCCGTTTTGGTACAGCTGTATGTAAGGCAACGTGCTTGCTTTCTCTCCACCCTTCTTCCAGATACAAGGTGGAGGTGAAAGCTGACCACCGAAAATGATGTCATGCATAGCATGCACAGAGACGCTGGACATGACTTATTAAAATTCTCACCGAATGACCCCTAGGTTCTCTGGCGGTCACATCCAGGAAAATTCAAATGTTCTTTTTAAGATATAACTGAATTTTTAGGATTCTGGTGAGAATATCCTCCATGATCAGTGAATGTCGTGGCCTTGGGAGGAGAAGTGATTGTCTAATTGAGTTCCCAGACTTATGGAGCCAGGCAGGAGGTAACCTGGAGACACTAAGTGAGTCATTTAGCGGTAGTTTTCAGTATATACTTTGTCTGCTGTGTCTTGCCTTGCAAGTTTCATCTTTAAAAAACGTTACTAGCTGCAAATCAACATCCTTTTGAGTTTCCTAAGGTGACTGAGCAATGCTAATACTTCCTGAATTTTTTTAAATCAGGCATTCAAATGCAAAGTGTGTAACAAGGCACAAACTAAATGAGACATTTTTACATTGGCAGTATTTTTTTTTTCTGGCTTCATCCTGTCATATAAACCATACTTTAATTAGGAAAAATTACTTTTCAAGTGCATATTATTTATTCTAAATAGCAATCCGCCCAGTCAAAATTGTGACATGGATTAAGGGGATTATCCAGGATAAGTGACTAAAAGTGTTCCAAAATGAAATTCACAGCCAGAAAAACAATTTCTAGTTTAAAGGATTAAAACACTCCCAGCATTCTTCCCCTAGTGGCTTTGTTATGTTCTCTTTTCCTTTATTTTACATGAAGTGGTTTGTAAAATTTCACCATATACTACTAAAAAAAAAAAAAAAAAAAAGGGCCGAAATAGAGTACTATAGTAATTAATCTTCACCTTCACATTTTTAAATGTCTAATTCTGCTTTTTTTGTGAGTAATAAGTGCTTTTTATAATTGGAAAAGTTTGTTGGTCTCCTGATGGTACCTAGGAAGTGAATATGGTATACTTTCATCTTAGAGCACTCTGAGGCGAGGAAGGGCAGTTATCAAGCCCCTAGGAAGAGAGATGTCTACATGCACCCACAGAATTAGAGAGCTGAGAAAGTTCTTCCAGATTGTTTTGCTAAGTATATGTATTTTTCCTCTAAAGTAAACACTAATTTTCACAGTGTGAGTCATACTATGGCAATCTTAGTCACTGACTCTTACCAATGTAGGAAGGAGAGTCCTTAACAAAAAAAGAAGTTATAGTAAGTTCATGTAGACTATATAACTCTTCAGGTATTTTGAATATTAAGACTGATATTATTTTATTATCCCGAATCAGTTCCTATAAGACAAGTGAATTTGCTTGTTCATGCAGCAAAATTAATCCATTTTTCACATCGAGATTTGTATCATTATCATGGACACCAAGGGATAGGACAATAAACAGAAGAGAAGTGATTCCCATCTTCATAGACCTTATATTTTAATGGTAAGGATGAATTATAAAAAAAAGTACAGAATATATAACGTATCTGCAGTTGGAGCAAGATAAAGCCACAGAGTTCCTGGGAGTGTCAAAGTAGCTATTTTAGGAATGAGCTTTACCTGACAGTAACATGTAAAGATGATTTCAGCCAAGTAGGAACGCCACACCAAGGCCTAATATATGGTTCTTCTGTGCACACAGAGGCAAAGGCGGAGCATTTAAGCAAGGGTGCATGTGGCATGTTTGAAGAAGCTCCAAAGTCACGTGGTGCTAGAATGCAGGCGAGGAGGAGAAGAATTGAGTGTTTAGAGAAAGGCAGAAGCCAGATTGCCCAACTAGGACAATATAAGAAATTAGGATTGTGTTTCTACACAGCACGAGGCCTTTGCGAAGATGGGGATCGAACAGGACGTTAGGATGCTTAAAAAATACAATGGCTGTTTTGCGGAAAGTAACACCAGTGAGTGGGGAGTCATGGAAGGCCAAGGAGAGAAGTGGGAGAGTATGCGAGGAGGTCAGAGCAGCTGTTCGGGTGAAAGTTCAGTGATCTGGATGACAATGGTACCTATGGTGGCAGTGGTAAAACGTCCCTGACGGATGCCTAAATCTATGTGTAGCACAGCACTGAGCTCTGTAGACAGTGCTTTCCCTTATGCATGTATGCTTATGATAAAATTTAATTTATAAAGTAGGTATGGTAAGAAATCAACAAGAATAACGGCAATACGATCAATTATAAGACACTGCAATAGTATTGGAACAGTCCATATTCTCTCTCTCTCTCTCTCTCTCTCTCTCTCCCTCCCTCCTTCTCTCTCTCTCTCTCTCTCTCTCTCTCTCTCTCTCTCTCTCTCTCTCTCTCTCTCTCCCCTTTTTCTGTCTTTTTGAGGCAGGTTTTCTCTATCAGTGAAGCTTTGGCTGTGCTGGAACTTTCTATGTAGATCATCTTGACCTACAGAGCTCTATTTGCCTCAGGCTCCTGAGTGCTGGAATTAAAGGCCTGCACCATCATGCTTGGCTCCTTTAAGACTATTTTTAAATAAAATGAGGTCAAAACTATATCATCATGATAGTACATCTGAGATTTATGAGATGGCCATAAGCTGATTAACAGATGGATATCATATACAGTGTGAAAAGGGTCAATTTATATCTCAGGCAAGAGGGCACTGATGGCATGAGATTGTTGTACTCACGGCAGACTCAGATGATTTTAAATGTATGAACTGCTTACTTCTGAGTTTTTCTTAATATTTTTGAAAATGGTTGACTTCAGGTGCACAGAAAGTATAACTCTTGACAATGATTAACTACTGTATATAACTTTAAGACATACTTAAACTAGAGTTGACAGGACTTAATGATGACATGAATGAAGGATGTCAGGAGTAACAAATGAAACACAGTACCATGGTGTGTGTGTGTGTGTGTGTGTGTATGTGTGTGTGTGTGTGTTGAACAACAGAATATACAGTCAGTCTCTCTCTCTCTCTCTCTCTCTCTCTCTCTCTGTGTGTGTTTTCAAGACAATATTTTTCTGTGTGTAGCCTTAGCTGTACTGGACTTGCTTTGTAGACCAGGCTGGCCTCAAACTCATAGAGATTCGCCTGCCTCTGCCTCCCGAGCGCTGGGATTACAGGTGTGCACCGCTGCACCTAGCTATACACAGTCTCGCATATAAAACCTTAGCACCAGATATGACCTGAAGTCATAATCTTCACAGGAGCACTGCTTTCCAGAAGGAAGAATGTCAGATGGTAAGTGTCATTTCAAGGTCATTCAGTATGGACTGAATATTATTGGCTATTGGCTCATGAAGGGTTTTAGTAGTATTTGCAAAATACTTACAATAAAATAGGACAAAATTTGTCCCAGGAGTGAGGAGAAGAAAGAACCAGAAGTAAGGAATGCACAGCTAATCTTCCCAAGTACCATCTGAAAGCCCATCTTAAAGATGGAGTGACTGCTACAGGGGGCTGGAAGGAAGGAGTTTATTTAGTGGGAAGGAAGTTAATGAGAGACTTCTATGGAAAATGACCTTAAATTGAAATGTCATAGAAGAGAAAAAAATAAAAAAGGAAGGAAGAGAAGCATCAAGGAACATAGAGAGAAGACAGGATGTCAGGAACCATTTGCAATGTACATGGATGACAACTTGGTGATAGTCTGTCCTCTCTGAGCACTTTTCTACGCTCATATAAAGAGGGTGATAGGCTGTTTTCAGAGTGAGCATGGGAGAGAGAGGATACAAAGTGGCTACAATCACAGGGATGTGTAGGCTTAATTTCTCTAACAATTATACTTTATTATGAACTTATTAAATGAATGTACTTCCCTTACAACCCAAATATTCTAAACAGGAGGGAAAGGAGATTAAGGAGCCCAAAGTCTTACAGTTTTCCCTGCTGTAGTTCTCTCTAGGAGCATCTTGAAGTGCAGAGATAACAGCCATACAATAGCAAGTCCCCCAAAAAGCCCTGTTTTGGGATATATATATATATCCTCTCAGTCTGTTCAACGATGTTTTTCAGCTGGCAACAACCAAGCTCTCCCATGAAGTGGTTCAACTTCTAAGTGGATAAACATCCTGCTCTCTTCCCCATCCCACACTTGGGATCAAAATAAAAATATGTTTATCTCCCCTACATGAATGGGTAGGAATCTTGCAGCCTAAGGTGACTTCAGACTCACTGTGTGCTTTCCCTCTTGGCAGCTTCCATGCAGGACCACAGCACGAGCAGAACTGGATTTACAGAACCCATGTTTTGCCAAAAAACACAAGTGTGATAGACACAGAGAGGGGAATGTTGGTTTGAGGGCCTCTTAAACCTTACTAATGATGACACTGAAGCCTCTTTAGGAGAGGGGTGAGAATGTGGGAAGAACAGTGAGCCGTGAAAAAGTGTGTGAGGTTAAGGGGTGGGGGGGGGGGGAGGGGTAAGGAGTCACTGGAATTAGACGCTAGAATCTTTCGAGATCTTTCATTCTTAAAGGCCCACAATTGTGTAATAAGCATACATTCCATGCAGATACTCTTATGGAAGAAACCCAGTGTGTGAAATGGCTCTACAGAGGCAAATTCATTTTTGTCCTCTGTAGAAGACCCCTGTGGGCTCCTTTGCATTTAGTTATTAGGTTTTCTCTTTAGAACAGAAAAGACTGTTAGAAGCGTGGCCACTTCTGTGATGAAAACAAAGCTGGAAGATCTAATTTTAGGATGCTTTCCCCTGACAACAACCTTCTAAATAATGTCTATACACTAATAAAAAATTGGCTCCAGAAATTAATGAGGCTGTATTTGGTTCAAGAAAATTAAACTCCTTTGGTGGTTGAAGTTCTCAAGCTTTTGTGGAAACACATAAGAGGGCTTCCCCTTTGCCTTTCTTTAATGATGGGGCTTGACTTCAATATGGTGCTGATGGGGAGGAGAGTTCAGTGAGAGGTTAGCATCAGCAGGCACATGTGCAGTGAAAGGACACTGCTTGCACACAATGTGTGAAGACTGTGCCCCTGCATCAGGTTGGTGTTCTTCCCTTAAGGGCGCAGTGGCTTCAGCTGACCTTCATCGGACCTGAGGCTTCCTCTTGTAAATTTCATTGCAGACATTGCTGTGTAGGTCTGCACAAGCTACAGGAGCAATGAACTGTTCTTTCTATGGTGGTGTTAGAAGAGTAAATCTTGCCTTGGTTCAAGTTTTATAACAGAGCTGACACATATACACACACATATACACATGCTCAGACACACTCACACGAAACAGTGATATATAACCATGTATTTTGGTATGAATATACCTTCTTTCCTGTAGCTACCATTTGTGCCATTAAGTTTTGGAGAAAAGTAAAAGGTCAGTTCCTTTTTACTTTTATCAACATCAGCACTACCATACATATGCATATGCATATGCACACATATACACACATGAATACGTATATATGCATCATACACACATGTATATGATACATATGTACATATAGATATAATTTTGTGGGTCATGATACTCAGAGTTAGAGGAAAGGATACCTGTGGACGGATTTTCACATATGCTTTTATGTGAAATTGACTCTTGAGCCCAGGGAGATGTCTCAATGGGTAACAACACATGCAAACACAAGAATCTGAATTCATCAGTCTTGATACAGTAAGTCTGTGTGCCTGTGAACACCTGAAACCGCAGTGTTGGAGGTGGAAAGGGACAGGAGGACTGTGGGGCATGCTGGGCACCAACGACTCCAAGGTTAGGGAGCTGCAGGTTTACTGAGAAACCCTATCTCCAGGGAGTGTGGAGCGTGACAAAGACAGCTGTCAACCTCGAATGGCTGCTGCACACATGCACACACAGCAAATGCATGTATGAATACCATAAAACACAATAAATTAAACAAATAAATAATTTTAGTGTTTGTATGCAATAATTTTAATGTTTGTATGCAATACACTTTTGGAGGATTATAAGCTATGTCAATATCTTTAAAAAATTCACTGTATGTAATTTTTTGCTGATAAAAAGATCTTCCCAACACCTCCATGCTAAGGAAGGAAACCAGGGCCCGGTGCACATTAGGGAACATGCTACTGCCTCGCTGCAGCACAGCCTGATATTCTGAATTTCAGACTGGATCCTTTGTGGCTTTTCTTATTTGAAGAAATAATTCTTAAATAAATAAATAAATAAGCCTTGCAGTCAGACATATCTACACTTTTCACTATAATAACTCATATGATTTACAGGAGGACTAGGAGAGCTGAGAATAATCCTGATGTAATTATTTTGTCCCTTTAGTTGACACGCATTGTGTGTGTGTGTGTGCAGTTAGGTGTGGTTGAGTGTGATTATTTGACATGCACACAAATATTAATGGACAAATCAGGGTGATTAGTACTCCATTTTTTAAGCAGTCATCACTTATGTAGAAAATCTTTGGGAGTGTTCTTCACAAAGCATACAATAACTTGTTCTCTGTAACTCCATTTTAGGCCTTTTGCCCAACCTCCGCCATCCTTCATCTCTGCCCTTCTAGGGCTCTGCGAAGTCACTTTTGTTAGCCTCTTGTGGGGTTTACTTGACAGTGTCCTCTAGTTTCATCTATATTGCTCCAAATGCTAGGATTTCATTCCCTTCTGTGGCTCAGTGATCTTCGGCCATGGGTGTGTACCACACTTGCTCTACTCACTCACCAGTCATTGGACACTGAGGTTGAATGTGCACCTTGGCTTCAGTTAACAGGGAGGTACTAGTGTCTTTCTAGTGATAGCAGTTGCCCCCTGGGGCTGAGGATGGGTGAGTCTGTGTGTCTGTGTCCTAGGACCACAGCATGCTAAGCTACTCAAGGTATCTACAAATAATTTCTTTCATCCCAGAATCCTTTGTGGGAACCTCCACAGGTAATAGATACTCATTTATAGTTTGCAAATAGAAACTTCCTCTTATTTCTTGAATCTTCTAGTTCTTCCCTGCTGTTCTTCCCCTGATGCTTGGACAGAAATTATCCAGGCCACATCATTCCTGTTTATTCTGCCCCCCCAGCCCCTGGCTCCTGGCCCCCGCAGCCCCTCAAGCTATACATGAATGTCCTAAATTGCCAGTCAGACATTGGCCAGAACTTTAAAGACACATAAAATTGTCTTTCTCGGTATCCATCATTTATTCATAGCACATTTACTCTCAAAAAATTAAATCTCATTTTTATTAAAGTAATAAAATGGCAGTTGTCCTACTTTCATGTATATGATTGTGATTGAACCTCCTTACAAAATGCAACTTCAGAGAGAGTTGACTTTTAGTGCACAATTTCAGGTTATGGTTTGTCACTGAAAGAAAGTGAAGGTGACAGGAATGGATGCAACCAGGAGAAGAAACACGTGCTCATGTCCTCATTTCCTGTTTGTACTCAGTTTGCTTACTACTTTCTCATGCAGTTTAGGACCCGCTGCCTAGGGAATGGAGCTGTCCCTAATGGGCTAGGTCTTACCGTATCAGTTAACTTAAGACATCTCCTTGTAGAGATGCCCACAGACCAACCCAGTAGACAAGCCCTCACTGAGACTCTTGCCAGCTGGCTCTAGGTTGTGTCAAGTGGACAGTCGAAGCTAAGCATCACAGCACTGTGAGGCAATGTAAACAGGGTTTTTCTTCCTCACATTACAATGTTATCCAGGTCTGATTCTTGTGACCTTAGCTTTCATTGTTTAATTTTTTATTTTACACCTAAATCCTTATTTAAAAATAATAATTATATTGTCTCTTATCTATTTGAAGGTTTATTTGTTGTCAAAGGGAATAGTGGATGGAAATTGAAGACCATAGACTAATCTTCAACCACTCTCCTCTTGACTAACCTTTCCCTTACAAAAAGGCTCTATTAGCATTTCAGTGGATCAATATTTAATGTTTATGATGTTATGACTGAATTAATTCCACTTCTGAGCCAAGTCATGAAAATGAGAATGTTTCCCGTAGAGTGAAATTACTTGCTTTCCTGGAATTAATAAACATCTTGTTTTAATTGTTACATTTTTTGGCTTCAAAGACTGCATCCCTTCCACTAATTCCTTCCAAGGTCACCTACAGAATCATAAACACATGCAACCACTTCCCACATTTACAACCATATGTTTCTTATGTCATACTTTTTGAAAAAAAATTTCCCTCCAGGCTCTGTAGGCGCACGTTTCGTTTTAGGGAGTGTCTTCATCACAGTTCGAGGCTAGCCTTACCATTTCCTGTGCTTTGCTGGATTCCATTCTTTCTTGGGGTACTCTGATTTAGATTAGCTTCTCCAGGGTTTCTCAGTTAGGGTTCTGGGAATTACATTTTTAAAAGTGCGTTACTGGCTGAAGAGGTAGCCCTGTTGGTAAAATGTTGCCACAGAAGTACAAGGTGCTGAGTTCAGATCACCAGAACCCATGTAAAAGTCTGGGGTGGCTTCTTGCTGCTGTAACCCTAGTTCTTGAGGAACAGAAACAGATGGATTCCTGAAGTTTATTGGTCAGCTTGCTCATCCAAATTGGCAACCTTTAGCAGCAGTTGAATACTCTGTCTCAAAAAGTGAAAGTGGAGGAAAACTGAGGAAGAGTGAAAGTTGACCTGGAGTTTCCACACATGTGCAGGCAGCTACACAAACAAATACAACACACATGCACAGACACTCACATGCATGCATGCTCTTGCACACACACAGTGTAATACATGTGAAAATATGTACCCTTTACTTTGACATAGCTTAATTTACTTTAAGATAATTTAAAAATATTATCTTTCAGGATAGTATAAAGATAACTTCACTGTCTCTTATCTTTAGGTGTGCTACCACGGGGCCCGAGGTTGCTCTGTCCTCATGGAGAGTCCTGTCGTGCTTTGCATGATGTTTGGGGTCTAGGGATCTGCTTCCTGCCCTTGCTCTGATATTAACTTCAGTGTACATACACATTTTTATTTGGTGAAATTGGTTTGTTATCTCATTTGGGAAGAACTTTTCACTTCTACTTAATTTGATTATTTTTTTCCTTTTTTGCATTGTACATTCTGGATTAAATCCCAAATTTTCTTACAGCTTTCCCCCTTCCTGTTGACTTTCTTTTTTGCACTAAAAGCTATCAGTCCTGCTAGTGATTACCCGAGGCTTGACAACGTTTCAAGTTTTGCTTGGTCTTGCTTGTAGATCTTCATTCATTTTTTAAAAAGATAAATTATTACTTTTTATAGCTCTGAAATGAGTTTGGATTGTTAAGCATCTTTCCTTCTGTGTGAATGCTATTTTTTTGGTGTGTCTTTGTTTCAATGTATCGTTCTTTTATCTTTAAGGCTTTCTTTGGAGGTCTGGTAATTCTTGATTGTCTCCTCACATTAAAAAAAAAAAAAAGCACAAAAAAGCTGTTTGGTGGTCATTATGTATAGACACTGAGAATTCAGATTTTAGTACTCTCTCTCTAAAACAGAGTATGTTGATTTTAAGTATCTACCATAGGAATGTGGCTGATTTCTCACAGAGCTGTGATGGGATTTCAGTATTTTTCTTTTTCCTTCCAATAAAAATATGAAATATAAAATGACGAAAAAGGTAAAAATTGCATTACACATTTATTTTTATCCAAATGGAATAATTATCTAAACTTCAGCAACAGCGTAGCTGACACATTTTCCAGTTTCTGTTCTCAGTAACCCTTGGAAATATCTAAGTTCCTGTCCTCAGTAACCCTCGGAAATATCTAAGTGTAGCACAATATTTTGATTCTTGACACAGAGCGTTTGCATTGTTCTTTCTGGGTCAAATCTGTAGAAAATATGTGGGGTCGTCATTATGTTTCAGAGGGTGCCCCTCTGTAGTGTGTAAGGAGTTTTATATTTGTTTTCCCATTAAGTGAAGCCTGCAAGACGTGTTGTCATGTATTATCACCAGCCATTTGAGGGACCTCTAATTAACACTCAAGACTGTGTACAGCCACCATCTTACGGTGAGACTGCACTGTGGAATGAGATGTAAACATATGCCTTCTTTTACTCAAGACAGTCTCTTAGGATTTCAGATGGGCCTGAAGGAGGCTAAAATTTGCATGGAGAGATGGGGAAATATAATCTAAGGCATTGGATGAGAATAGGGGGAGGCTTGCAGCTGCTTTGTGTGGGTGTTGTTACCCAGGAAGACATTGTTTTGTTTTTTTGTCAGACTATAAACATTGAATAGTCCCTCTTATTTTATTTTTTTAAGAAAGTAGTCGAAGTCCACTTTTATTAAGATAACTATTTTTTAAGCTTAAAGATATTAGCCAATAAAACATAGTTTTTGAGGTCATTTGTTCAACTTTGTGATACTAAGTAAAATACAATGTAACAGCATATTAAAAGGGGCGTCTTGCTATTTTAACTATGGCTGCAGTTCAGAGGATAGCAATAATACAAAAAAGTACTATTTAAAGACAAGGTCATAAACACTGACCTCGCCTACAGGAAAATTAACCGAGGGCAAAAATGGATTATCTGGTACTAACCAGTGCTTCTGTCGTCTAGATTTGGTGGGAACTGACAGTGATTACTTCCAGGTTAAACTGGGGGGTCAGCAGTATCCTTGGACATTCATCATGCCCTAGGAACAGCCTAAAGATACAGACTGGCATGGGAGCAGAGAGAATGAAGGGCTACTAGACTTACCAGCACCATCAAAGGGATGTATTCAACTGGTCAATTAAAAAGCATTCCTGCATAGAAAGACAGCGTGGAAGAACAGGGCGATTCCCCTAGAACTTGTGGCATGAGTTAGTTGAGAAACAATGAAGGAGATTCTAAACTCAAGCGGCTCTCAGCTTGGGACTGGAAAGAGTCAAGCTTGAGAATTCTTGACTCTAAAGGGAAGTAGAGTTCTGCCTTGCATGTTGGTCATTTTGAACTCGGCCACGATACTTGTAGTTGAGTGAGGACAGAGGATCTGTTGGAGCTGGGTTTTATCCTGAGGCACAGACAAAGAAATCTACAGGATGGATGGATGGGTGCGAAGTGATGATGAGGGAAGAATAAATATCTCACGGCACTCGGTTATGATTCTCTTATAAACCAAAGCTGGCGGTTCTTCACTTGTAGTCTCTGGCAAAAGGGATGAGGGTTTTCTGGGGTCCTTCCCTGGCATGAGGGAAGGATTTGAAGAAGGGTGGATGTAACAGTAACGCGAGAAGAAAGGGAGGAATGAGTCAGGTACCAGGATGGGGAGGAGTTTGCAGCCTGACTGACTGGTGGTCAGAGCCCTTTTTTATTTACACAGAACTCAGGAGGCAGGGATAGAAGCATGTTGTCCCAAAACATAGATCATATCATGTTTGTCTCCAGACATGGTTTAACTTCTGCTTGGTCATAAATGTGGTCATCATTGATAAACTGTGACAAAACAGAATTATCTTTTACAATCATTTTTGTCCTCATCAACCCCATAACCCAACTTTTAACAATATTGACGTTTCAAGGGTATATTTTGTCAAAACACGACAGCCTGTTCTTAGGCTGCTAACTTTTGCGGTTTCAAGGGCAGAAAGAAAATCTACAAGCCAGCCTGGGCAGATTGTTATGTCCCAAACAGTATTATCAACTTTTAATAGTCAGAGGGCTAATTGTCATGAGGCCCAAGAAAAATCTTCAAGCCACAGTTTCTGCAGTTATTATTCAATTTCTGTGAGAATACAATGTTTCCATCTTATATATTTGTAGAATTTATTTGTATATCTAATCTTGGTATTCTTTGTTCTTTGGTCATGCAACACCATGGTGGCCCTGTAAAAGTTAACTTTTTCTAAGCAGAGGAGGTCTTAATATTTTATTCTTTTATAATTTGCCCACACCATTCTTTGTCCGTCATTATAAGGAAGAGGCTTTTCATTTTATCTGCTTCCAACTTCTCTATCCTGCCGAATATTGTTTACCTTTGTATGTTTACTTTGTTTTGATCACCTTGTTTCTGAGTAAGGAACATCCAGGGGCCGACGTGCCAGAGTATCCTTAAGGCAGTCTCTGGCATAATTATGTGAGTCACAGCCTTCGCGCCATAAGGAAGACCTTCAAGTAATGCCAGATAAGAATATCTCCCTAAAAGCGGGCGTGGGCGCAGTATGGTCAGTACATTCCTGGGGAAGCTTAGAAGCAGCACACCGGGGAGAAGACACAAATGATTCATAAGAAAATCTCCATCATTTCAATATCCCCAAGTTGTACAAATAATAAAAGTCCTTCAAGCATGAGACGTCAAGGCCAAAAAGTAGGGGACCTTATCATAATAACTGAATCACTCAACTTAGCTTTGCTAGTGCTTTGTCAACCAACTGTGCTGGCTCTTCGACCTCCTCTGTTCTCATTAGATATGGCTGTGCCCAAAGCCTAATAATTCTGTTACAGCTTGTCAGCTTTCAAATATTTCCTAAGTTTTTCTCTTTAAACAATTTCTTAGTTCCTCTGTTTTATGCTTACTAATAGTATTAATAATCCAACAGTAAATCTAAATAGATTCTATGGAAGACTCATTTTTTATGGCTGTTTTTCCCGGGGATCCACCATTAGTTTTATTAATTTTTATTAACACCAGCTTTCGTTACATTATTCCCACTACAACCTTTGGAGAGAGGCCTTTAACAGTAAGAAATTTTCATCAAGGGGCATATACGGTCAATCCAAGGTGCCCAGGCTCTGGATTGTTGTCAAGCAGTACTTTCAGGACCCCTGAATATCGGGGCACTTTGTCAAATTGCGCCCCCCAGAACTCTTAGTCTCCCCAAGGCCTAAGCGGGGAAGTAAGTTCAAAATGAAGAAAGAGTGGCTAAATTTACAAGTATACAGGTATGTAGTACTTTCTGTAGAAGTAGTCTATTTTTGCATTGGTCTTCTTATATTTATTTTTTAGAATCCAAACACGCTTACTACACATTTTGATGAGTAAACAAAATTGACAGTCCCAAACTTTTAGATATGTGGATAGTAAGGTGTTACCCTAGCTTTAGATTTCCTAGTAAAGACCATTCACATTTTTTTCAAATGATAATGCAAGACCCAGTTCTGTTGATAACTTCAGTTTTGGACGGTCCTTCAAATCCAGTTAAAAATATTTTGTAAAATATGAATTTACCCTCCAGACTCTTAAATACCACCAAAACAAAGAATATCATTGCCCTTTTAATGAATGTGTTATCACCTGGAATTTGTTCAAATAGTAGATTAAATATTATAAAAGTCCAGAAAGTCTTTTCGTGGGTTGAAGGCAAATGTCGGTTAGGTTTGTGATAGGGAATGCTTCAGCTACCTGGTAAGAGTATTGCTGTGTTGGAGCTCTTGTTTGGGACTCTTGGGGCTGCTGTAATGACAAGGACGGTGTTATCACAGGGCACATGGCTTACACAACGCAGTGTGTTTGAAACCATTGCTAGTCCTCTGTTCTTTGTAGCTGCTATAATAGAGCCTGGGGGTACAGTATATTTGACAACATTGAAGCTGAGAAATTGCTTGTGTAATTCCGCACTCAATTATGTAACAAAGGCAGCTCTGGTGACTTTTTGATGTGTCTATGTCTCTTGCCATGGAATCTGAGATTCAGAAAGTCATTTAGTCCTAGCTTGAAAATAACAAAGCATAAAAGTTCTGGGTTTGCAAAAGCACATGACAGGAAAATGAAGTGAAATTGATTCAGAAAATATATGTTTTGGTCTTGATCTAGATCTTTGATCTTGGTCTATATTTTTGGTTGATCTTTAAGATTATGTAAGCATAAATTCAAGTATATATTGTGATTCTATAACACTAAGCCATTTACAGAAATTATAGTCAGAAATTTATGCAGTTTTGCCATTATTACAAATGTTATGTGAAGCTCAGATGTGAAAACCATAAAGTGTAAACAAACTTTCATCTGTCCATTCATTATCTATCTAACCATCCACTGACCTAATCAGTCACTCAATAAAATGCTCCAAGCTTTTAAAACACGCTGAGTATAACACTCGCTTTGGGGGATAGACCAAAAAGTAACAGATGAAAATGTTAGGAGGTAAGGTACTTACAAACTAATATGTGTTAGACACAAAATTAGATACTGCTGCAAATAATAGCATCAGTTCTTGAACCTAGTGTAAAATGGATGGAGCTGAATACCTAAAGTTTTGACTAGTCAACTCTGGAAATTGTCTCATTTGGTGAAGGATTCAGTCTTACCTGAAGGAACTGGGTCATGGGCAATCAGATAGACGTTAGTAAGGCAAAGCAGTATGTCAAGAGATGAGGAGACTAGTCTCTAAAGACAGTATCAAAGAACTGAAGCTCAGTATCAGGCCATGGTGATGATGATGAGGCCACAGGATCAGCACACAGAGGTCTTCCCTCAGAACACAGAGTTTAGTGACCTGAGTATAGGCTGGCTCTTAAATAAGGAAAAGGCAAGCCTCTTGGGAAAAACATTTTCTCCATTAAACCAGAGTGTCAAGTACTCTGAAGAATAACATGATATACCACGTTGGGAATGTAGAAAGAAATGTTAATAGCATTTGCTTACTAAAACATAATGCCAATCATCACAGATATGTTATTATATTTGATGATAATAAAGCAAAGGTGTGTGTGTGTGTAATGGAACAGTGTTGATCCCATTTTAGAGACAGGAGATTGAGATATATAAAAGAAATCTTGACTGAGGTAATTGAAGAGAGATTTACTTTGATGGCTAGGCTTATTGCGAAGCTAGTTTGCCTCTTAAACTAAATTTGGCTGGTCTTGAGTAAACTATCTGACTTCAGGTTCTAAGGATGTTTTATGTTAATAGTGAACTACCTGGCCATATTTACCATGAGCTGAAACAGGGTTAGCTACACTGGTCACACTGCATCCAAACCAAAGTGGGCAGACTGTTTCCCCAAGCTCCTTTAGGATTCTCACCAGGTATTATTGCAAAAGCTGCACATACCTTATAAAGTGGAGCAATCAGGTTTTTATAACAGCATTACAATACAGTCATTTTCTCTGATGTTACATCTTCATTAAAATTAATACAAAAATTTAGGTTCAAAACTGAATATTCAGAGCATAAAGATTTAAAAGCATGTAATATACAAGATACTACTTTCCAGTGATAAGCTAAATATCTAAAAGTAGAGTTTCTCTGGGGCAAAAGGCTCAGAAAGCAAGCATGTGAATGTTGCTTATCACTTAGATTAAATCTAAATTATTACAAACAGAATTATTTTTTCTTTCGCTTTTTGTATATAATAGTATGATATCATTAACACTATTTTATGGCCCTCGGCCTTTACCTTGAACAGTTCCTTTTGCCTACCGTGTCATTTTTAATGTCAATGTTACATTTAATTGGTCCAAAGCTGCTCCAAAGAATATTTTAGTAAATACTCACACAGCATACATTATGTGAGTCTAATTTACTGTCTTAGAATAAATGCATGAAAATGAGTACCTTGGATAGAGTAAAAATATTTATTTGTACTGGCTCCTTCCCTCTTCACCATCTTCAAGCAATAGCTTTAATATTGGGTGATCTAATAAATAAAACTTGGATTATATTGTTATTTTCTTTATTTACATCATAGGCAACTAATACTTACAAAAATCTTTTTTAAAAGATGTATGTACTTACCGATGTGGGTTCTGGGAACTGACCTCTTGCTCTCTGCAGTAGCAGAAGGCCTCCCAACACAGAAGCACTTCTCCAGCCCTTACAGAACACTTGGGTAATCTTACAAGAACTTTTATTTAGCAACTAGTGTAACATTTATTTTACGCCTATGGCAGATTTTTATTGTTTTGTATTTTTACCATTATAAGTGGTAACATCAAATGTTCATGCTCTTTTGCACCTCTTTAGATTGTTCTAAATATTAGGCTTATTTGATTTAAAGATAAGGATATTCAACATTTTACAGCTATTTCCACTATATTTATAAAATTGGGCAAGAATGTATACAATCACCAATAATTTGTACATCTATTACTTTTAGTGGCTTCCTGGGAGAGAGGCAACCTCTGAGAATAGTAAAGAGATTCTGCTATGCTTCAAATGGGAGCCTAGCAGAGTTGTCCTCTGAGAGCATCCACTCAGCACAGATGCTAAGACTCAGCGCCAAACATTGGGCGATGTGTAGGGAGTCTTATGGGAAAGTGGGGGGGGGGGGGGAGAAAAGAACCCGAAGGTGGCAGGAACCTCACAAAGAGACCAACAGAGCTAACTAGCCAGGGCCCAGGAGGACTTGCTGAGACCTAAGCACCAACCAAGGACCATGCATGGCCTGGACCTGGGCCCCCTACACAGATGAAGCCAATTGGCAGCTCAGGCTTCATGTGGGTCCTCTAGTAAGGGGGTCAGGGCGCTATCTCTGATATGGACTCTGATGTCAGCTTTTTGATCACTTCCCCCTGGTAGGACTGTCTTGCCAGGACACAGGGAAAGAGGACAAGCTCAGTCCTGATGTGATGAGCTGGGGTGGATGGGAAAGGGGGGCTCCCCTTTTCTGAGAGGAATAGGGGAGGGGAGGGGGAGAGGGAGGGAAGGTGGGACTGGGAGGAGAGGTGGGATGGGGCTATGACCAGGATGTAAAGTGAATAAAAATTAAATAAAAATTTAAAACGTAAAAAAGAGTTGCATAAAAATCAAAATGTCAAATTTGTTGTCTATTACACAAAGTCAGAAACCATAATAGGTAAAAAAAAAAAAAAAAGCCCAAATGTGCTGAAAACTACCCCAAAGCATTATAAGACAAAACATCTTGAAAATGCCATTGAGTTTGCTTTGTGTTGACCATCTTCTGCTTGGCATGAGGCCTTCCTTAAGTGTGGTTTGTGTCCCCAGTGAGACTTTGTGGGCGAAAACTAGTTTTTTTCTTTGTGTGAGGTTATCAACTGGAGACAGCTTCTGGACTAGGGATAGGGGCCCAAGGCTACTTCAGTGCTGAGACCATATATGGCTTGGGTCTTTTCAGGCCATGGGCATGCACAGTCTCTGGGAGTTCACCTGTATTCTCAGCTCTTGCCTGTGGTCATGAGGTGACCAGTAGACTTGAGTTCCTGCTATAACATCTCCGTATAGACCAAGTGTGCACAGAACTGTGATCCAGATAAACCCTTTTGTCTTTAAGTTGCTTTTCTTAGGGTATTTTATCAGAGCACTAGAAATGGACCAGAAATGGTATTAGGACAGTAGACAAAATGCAATGTAATGTTTTTAATGATGTATGTGCTCTACTTTTCCTCTTCATATTTTATGAATTTGTAATTTTAATAAAGAGTTTTGCATAGAGCATTATGTGGCTATATTGATGTTTCAGTAATCATACGATGCTAGAATGTGCACCAATGGGTTAGCACAGTCATGCCTAAATGGAAGGTGACATAAAATACCGATAACAAGTGACATTTGATAAATGAGGTGGACATCCAGACTTAAATTTTTCCCTTTTCTATCGTCTCTTTCTTGGGATGGCTATTTCCCCTCCACCCCTTGAGTTTGTATATTCAAAAGGTCACAACTGAGAAGAATCCACTGTGACCTTTGAAAAACTCAATGCCACCATAAGAAGATAGAAACATATTCTAAAAATGCAACCATCGTAACTGTACCAAACTGATGTATTGTATTTTAACACCGATGGATTGTAAATGGTGGATTTCACCCTACTTATAAGCTGCTGGTATTTCAAAAGCAGATACAGGCAGTGAAGGAAGAAAATGTCAGAAAATCATGGCATTCCCAAATCATGCAAATGTATGCATCATGTAATTCTAAGTTGTATGTGTGTTCTGTTTAACTTACCATCTTTTGTTCGTCATTCCAAGCCATTCTGATAAGGATTTTTTTTTATTATAAAATAAAATTGCAAGTACTGGTTTGTTCAGATCCTGACACATCAACTGAAGAATTATTTGCTTTTTCTGATGTTAATTTAATGAGCTCCTTTTAAAGCAGATTATACATGAACTTTTCTGCTAGAGTTTCTTTCATTATAAACCTTCTTGAGAAGATAGCTTCAAATAGAAGCTTTTGGCTTAATAATGACAGTTCCTGATGGCTTTATTAAGATATAACTTACATATCTTAAAATCCATTCATTGAAAATATATAATTCAATTATTCTTAATAAATTTATAGTGTTATACAACCCTCACCATGAGCTGCACATTTCCATTGTCTCAGAAGGTTCCTTTGTGAATGTGCAGTCACGGCTCAGTCCCTGACTTCCCTGTGCCAGTAGCAGGCAAATGTTACTTTCTTTTCTGTCTCTGTATAGTGTTGCTTCAATTATTTTAAAATATAAACAGAATCATGCATTATACAATATTTGTGCCTTTTGTGTTTTCCAGATATTCATTTGCCTTAACTGTTGAGTGGTGTCACTAATATGGATAGCCACATGTTATATCATTTGTTCATTCGTCATTTATAGATAGGTTTCAGCACTCATAATTAAAGCTGCTGTGAACATCTAATCAGAGGACTTTTTTGGGGGTCTAGATTGTCTGGTCTTATAAGTAGATTACAAGGAATAGAACTGTTAGCTTGGTTGTGAGTCCATGTTTAATCCTTGAATAAGCCTCTGTCAAAATGGCTCATGTTCTCAGCGGTGGCAGTGTAGAACTTGTGCCTTCCTGCTAGCTCCTAGCATGACAATACTTAAAGATTAGGGTCGTTTCAGTTTGTGTACAATTGTACTACACTGCCATTTTAATTAGGATTTCCTTAATAACTGAGAACGTTGGACATCATTTTGCACACCTATTAGTCCTTTTCTGATAAAAGTTCAATCATTTCATTTGATTGCCTGTAAAATGAGTTAACGTCTTAGGTTGGTCTTTAAGAGTTTTTTTAAAAAAAATAAATTCTGTGTGAAAATATTCTATTTGATATGTAGTTTTCTCCCAGTCTATCACCTACCTTTCCCCTTAATCCTGCCCCTTCCCTCAAATCTGATCAGTTTTTCATAGTAGGATACATTGCATCTCTTGTAAGTTAAAAAGGAGTCAAATGATTTCCGTAGTACAAGGATTTTGCAAAGACTCCTGATGAGAAAGCAAGCAAGAACAAGATATGGAGAGATGACGTATACGACAACTCATACAGCGCCATAACTACTGTTTGCGTCATACATGATTTGTGCTTTATTTTCTATTCAAGAAATACTTAGAAATGAATACAGAATATAAGAGAGATAGACTACATGCAAGCGGCATGGTGGTGGTGCATTCTTTTAATTTTTCAGAGGCAATTGGCTCTCTAAGTTTGCTTGGTCTACAGAGGGAGTTCTAGGACAGCCAAGGCTACACAGAAGTTTGTCCTAAAAAAAACCAAAAAACAAAAAACAAAAGACAACCTCCCAAAAAACCCAACAAACAAACAAACACAACACAACAACAACAACAACAAGGCAAGGACAAAACCAAAAACCTCCACCCAAAACCAAAACCAAAGCAAAAGACTACATGTATTTTTTAAAGCTATTTTAAAAAATTTTAATCACTTTATAGCCTGCTCTCAGCCCCCTACCTCCTCTCCTCCCAGTCCCACTCTCACACATCCCTCCTCCCCCACTCCTCTCCTTTTATCAGAGAAGAGGAGGCCCCCAAGGGGTACCAACCCACTGGAGCACCTCAAGTTGCAATAAGACTAAGTGCATCCTCTCTCACTGAGGCCTGAACAAGCCGCCCAGCTAGGGAAAAGTGATCCAGAGGCAGGCAACAGAGTCTGAGACAGCCCTTACGCCCATTGTTAGATGATCAGTACGTTGTGCAAGCTGTACATCTGCTACGTATATGTAGGTGGCATAGATTCTGCTTATGCATGCTTTACAGCTAGTGATTCAGTCTTTGTGAACCCCCATCGGTCCACGTTGTGTGATATCCTTTGACTTCTGCAACTCCTTCTATCCTTCCTCCCACCCTTCCACAAAACTCCCCAAGCTTGGCCTCCTGTCAGTTTCTGCATTTGTTTCCATCAGCTGCAGCCTCTCAGAAGACACTTATGCTAAGCCCCTGTCTGCAAACATAACAAAGCATTATTAATAGCGACAGGGCATGGCTCTCTCCCATGGGGTGGGTCTCAAGTTGGGCCAGTAATTGATTTGCCATTCTCTGCTCCATCTTTATCCCTCCACTTCTTGTAGGCAAGACAGATTTTGGGTCTAAGGTTTTATGGGTTGCCTGGTGTACCCCTCCCTCCACTGGAAGTCCCACCTGGCTACAGGAGGTGGCCACTTCAGGCTTTTTAACTCCTGCTGCTACTAATCTCAGCTAGGGTCACCCCCGTAGACTCCCAGGAACCTTTCTCTCCCGGAGATGCCCCCACTGACGTCCAGTCTTCCTCCCAGTCCTCCCCCAACAGCTCTTCCCATTTCTGATCCCCATCCTAGTTACCCTCCCCCGTTTCTCACCCAATTCCCTCCCTTCATCAATGTCTATCTTAGTTTCCCTTTTGAGTGAGATTCAAGCATCCTCCCTTGGGGTCTTCGTGGCTTCTTTGGGTCTATGGATTGTAGCATGATTATTCTGTACTTTATGGTGAATATCCACTTCAAAGTGAGAACATACAATGTTTCTATGGATTGTAGCATGGTTATCCTGTACATTATGGCTAATGTCCACTTACAAGTGCGTACATACCATGTGTGTCTTTCTGGGTCTGCGTTACACCACTCAGGATGATCTTTTCTAGTTCCATTTATTTGCTTGAAAATTGCAAGATGTCTTTGTTTTTAATAGCTGAGTAGTATTCCACTGTGTAAATGCACCACATTTTCTTTATCCATTCTTCGGTTGAGGGACATCAGGATTGTTTATAGCTTCTAGGTATTATGAATAAAGCTGGTATGAACATAGGTGAGCAGGGGTCTTTGTGTGGTGGAGTGTCTTTTGACCATATATCCAGGCATACCTAGGTCTTGAGATAGATTTATTCTCAATTTTCTAAAAAAAAATGCCCCAGATTGATTTCCAAAGTGGTTGTTCAAGTTTTCACACCCACCAGCAATGGAGCAGTGTTCCCCTTTCTCCACGTCCTTGCCAGCATGTGCTGTCACTTGAGTTTTTGATCTTAGCCATTCTGATGGATGTAAGATGTAATATCAGAGAGTAATTTTGATTTGTATTTGCCTGATGACTAAGGACATTGAACATTTCTTTAAGTGCTTCTTGGATATTAGAGATTCCTCTGTTAAGAATTCTATATTTTGTTCTGTACCCCATTTTTTAATTGGAATATTTGGTTTGCTGGTGTTTAATTTCTTGAGTCCTTTATATATTTTGGATGTTAGTTGTGTGTTGGATGTAGGGTTGGTGAAGATCTTTTCCCATTTTGTAGACTGTTCTTTTCTCCTTTTGACAGCACCCTTTTGTCTCGCAGAAGCTTTTCCGATTCATGAGGTCGCATTTATTGACTGTTGATCTTAGAGCCTGAGATGTTGGTGTTATGTTCAGAAAGTTGTCTCCTGTGTCAATGCGTTCTAGGCTGATCCCTACTTTCTTTTCTCTTAGATTTGGTGTATCCAGATTTATGTTGGGGTCTTTGATCCACTTGGACTTGAGTTTTGTGCATGGTGATAAATATGGATCTACTTGCATCCAGTTTTAATTCTCTGTTGTTTTCTAATTTGCAGAAATGTAATTGCACATTTTTTGGAGAGTGGAGGTAAGTCAGTCATGCGTCTTAGGCCTACTTATGTCCATCCCTACTTTTCTCCATCATCTCCTCCTTCCATGCCTCTCCTTCTTGCCTTCCTTTCTTCTCATCCTTCTTTCTTTGCTTTAAGAAGAAGATGGTAAATTGACTTTGTGAGCTTGACACTAATGATTCTGTCAGTTAAGGGTAGGCTTAGAGCTGCCGCATTTCATTCCTAATGCCCAAATTTATCTGAGAATTGTTGATTGTCAGCATCATACATTGTCAACTACCTTTCGTGTGAGTTTTCAAGTGGGAGTAGATATGACAGGCATCTTGCTTTTTGCATATGTAAGATTGACTGCAGATGCTGGCTTTTAAAAAGAAGTAAAGTTCACTTTTCATGCTTTGTATTTCTCTAAGAACCCTCTGGTACAGATGGTCCTACAAAGATGATCAGAAAGAACTATCCATTACTTGAATTTACATTGACTTTAGTGTGTGTGTGTGTGTGTGTGTGTGTGTGTGTGTGTGTGTGTGTGTTGGTTTCTTAAGGCTTTCATCCTTTTTCTTCATTTGTAAGTGTAAGTAAATGAGATCAGCAGGAGGTTATCTAGATGGTTTCAGTAACTTCAAGCTAGTGACATGAACCAGACCTATTATGTTTTGGAGCAAGATGGTGTATATCTTTCAATACAAATAACACATCAGAAGAGTCATTTATCAGACGCCATGAGCTTATGATTATAATTTAGAGAAAGGAATGTGACAGCAGTGAAGCAACATGAAGCCAAACCAGGAGGGCCAGTAACCTTGCAATAGCAACCTGCTAAATGTATGGTCCCTCTTCTCACGTGGTAAGGGACGTGAGATGCTCACTGCTTTAGCTTCTTAGTGAGCACTGGTGTCTGAACAGCATAGAAAAAGACAAACTCCTTGACCTGAATAGAAACGTCTGATGGCCTAGGAATTGCACAGACTCTGTAGACAGTAGTGTGAATGTGGGAGGAGCCAGATCCAGATGGAGTCACCCAGGTACCAGTTTCACTTTTGTGAGTAACTTGCCAATCTTCTGGTCTAGACTGAAAGGTGTTAGAAAGGGCATCTAGCATAGGTAAGATGGACTAGTGAAAATAGTGGAGACCTCGGGGTGTGCTGAAGTGGAGAAGTAGTGTGTACATCGCAGGCAGGTGTCCTTCTGTGGTTTCCACTTCTGGGCTGGTCCACAGGGGGCGCTGTCTCTATTGAGCCTAGAGGAGACCTACCGCTCCTAAGGCTTCCTGCAACTCTGTCAGAATTAGAAAAGATCTCTGTTTTCTTGTCATAAAAGTGACCAGCTCAGTGTTTGACTCAGAAAAACACAAGGTGGATGGTTTTCACAAATGCACGCAGCAGAAGAGCACAGAATAGATACAATTATCTGGATGGATTGTTTTCAAAATTCTAGTCAAAAGAAACACCCATCAAAAGAGACAAGTGCAAGATTAGAGCACGCGTATGGATTAGCATATTGGCCCAAGCACCTTCTTCTCTCGATGGCCTTTAATGCTTCCTTGGCTCCCTCTCCAGGTTGAGGAGAAGCAATGCTTTTTTTGTGGTAAGACTCTGAGTCTGGCGTCTCCAATAAACTCTCTCTCCCCTCTACACCTATGCAGAGAATGACAGTTTGCTGAGCTCAACAGTGTTTCTGTGCCACGCCCTGAGGCTGCTGGCAGGAGTGTGGAAGAGCTTTGCATGTTCAAAGCCTGAGTGGATTGCTGCCCGGTTCACTCTGACTGTGCCACTCTTTTCTTTTTATGTTAAAATAGTCCTGTTTTGTATCTTCATTTTCTCATAAGCCAACCCACCTCCCCCTTTAAATAGATGAACAGTTGAACATTATGTCAAAATGGATTGTATATATGCATGTAGTTCTCAAAGAATAAATGAAGATATTGTTAAGAAAATAAAATTAGAAAACTTTCAAATGTAGACTTCAATTTGGGTAAAATTAGATTCTATCTTTGCAGTCTATAAGATATTGAATTAATTTTTAAAATCAGAGTTAATTTTGAATTCAAATAAAATATCCTAGTTAGCAAAGTATTAACTGTGTGTTAATCAACATAACATGCACATTATAAAATCAGAATCTAAAATGGATAACACTAATTAAAAATGTAATTTATGCTAATTAACAGTTAACCCACCTGTGTATATAGAACACATGTATTTATTTTTACGGTGTTTTATCTTTGAAAGAAAATTGTTCACTATATTAGGTAACACCTTCATTGCTAGCAGGTTGCTTCTTTTTGAGCTTATAAATAAAACTTAATTCTTAATGTGCTCTTTTGAAGGTAAAATAAGAGATTCTTTGCATAGTCTTCAATGCATCAAGTTTTTGTTTATTATTTTCTAAATGCGCATACTACCTCCTTAAAATTTTTCCCATCATCATAAAAAAGAACAAATAGGTGAAAGTATTAGTGTATATTAGGTTTCATAAGTAAAAGTTCAGCTTTAAAGAAATGTTCTGCTTCCTCTTATAATCCTTTTGTTGGCTTTCAGGGATAGTCACAGGAGTGGGAGAAAATGGAGGGACTCCGTAGCTTCCCTAAAGTCAAGAGTCTGGAGAAATACCTGGTGTGTTTGAGGAACATTTTGTGGTCCTCAATGATGGAAGAAAAAATGACTAGCTAGTTTTCTTTTACTAGGAGGTATGAACAATTTCAGTTACAGAAATGGGGCTGTAACATTCTCAGAAATGCATTAGCAATACAAATGTCAAGGCAGTCCAGCGACTGGCAAAGCTGTTCTCACCTTTTGGAGATGCTTAGCTAACTGATAGCACCCCATTTTGCATTCTTCCTCCTTGGGTGAGGTCTGCTAGTAAAACAAGGAACTGGATCCAAAGGCAATGGAAGAGAGATTTCAGGAGATGCTCAGTAGCTGGTCCTTTTCTCTTTTTGTGCCCTGCCTCCAGGGCCCAGTCAGTTACTGGTTCAGCTGTTTCTGTCTGGATGCGGTGTAGTCACTTCTTCATTTATTTCTGGGGATTTACCTCCACTTTGCTTGTCTGGAACCCATCCCATTCTGAATCTGTAGCCTAGGTTATCCTTGAACTCACATTACTCTTGGTAAGTGCTAGGACCACAAGAAGGTACTGCCACCCTTGGCTTGCCACTCCTCTTGAAATGAAAAAGAATACATCTCCTTAATTCTCAGTTGAAATGCTCTGTGATTTCTTTCTTCTCTCTCTTTTTTTCTGCTTAAATTTGTTATTGTTGTTGTTTGTTTTATTTTTGAGACAAGGTTTCTCTGTGTAGCTCTGGCTGTCCCCTAGAACTCCCTTTGTGGGCCAGGTTGGCTTCAAACTCACTTGCTTCCCAAGTGCCGGGATTAAAGGTGTGCACCCCAAGCCCATATGCTCTAAAATTTTTTTGTTTATTGTTTTGTTGGTGTGTGTGCCCATATGCCAAGGTGGATCTGTGGAGAAGGCAACTTTGTGGAGTTACTTCTCTACTTCCACCTTTGGGCGGGCTACAGGGGTTGAATTCAGAGAGGGGATCTGTGCAACAAATGCCCTCTCTGCTGAGTGGCCAGGGTCTGGTGAGGCTGGAGGAGAGAAGACAATACTAACAGGTCCCACACCTAAACATGCTGGACCAGGAGATGCCGCAGAGCAATGCTGGTAGGACCACAGATGTGAGTGGGCTTTCCCTCTGCTCTCTGAGAAGGCCTACATTTCTACAGGCCTGAACCTTTTGTCTACATTGTGATCTTTTATTTTCTTCTCTGAATTCCGTGTTGTTTTCATGGAAGTATAACTTTCGGCGTCACCCTAGGCTACTGGAAGTTTCTTTTCTTTTGTTCCTGTTGTGTATTTCTTGCTATGTAGCTCAGGCTGGCCTAGAAACCACAGTGTAGCTCAGGCTAGTCTAGAAACCACAGTGTAGCTCAGGCTGGCCTGGAAACCACAGTGTAGCTCAGGCTGGCCTAGAAACCACAGTGTAGCTCAGGCTGGCCTAGAAACCACAGTGTAGCTCAGGCTGGCCTGGAAACCACAGTGTAGCTCAGGCTAGCCTAGAAATCACAGTGTAGCTCAGGCTGGTCTGGAAACCACAGTGTAGCTTAGGCTGGCCTAGAAACCACAGTGTAGCTCAGGCTGGCCTAGGACTCAGGACTCTTCCGTTTCAGCCTCCAGAGTGCTCTCACTGCAGGTACAGACTACCGTTTCCAGCTTTCCCTATGCCTCTCTGTAAGCAAGTCAAGGGGTTCTAGTAAGGTGCATATTGTTCAAATTGCCCACACAGTCTAAACCTTCCCTTTGTCATCTTGAGGAAAAGATCCAAATTCTAGAACTTCTCTATGTGACCAAGAGAACTGATCTAATTAAGTACTTACTTTGCAATTCACAGTAATATAGTTAACTGGTAAAAGGTGAAATAGTTTGATCAAGCTCAGAGAGCTAATTATGTATGAAAGCAAGCTCACTCTCGATGATCTGACCCACTCTTGGATAACACTTGGACGCCTCGTCTCTTATGGAACTGTATAGTCCAGCTGATTGATAAACATTGTGCCTGGCTCATTTCTGATTGTCCTTTCCTTTGATGGGCACCATGACCGTACTACAAGGTTATTTTTCCTCACTCATACAGTGCCTTTCTAACACAATTGAGATGAAACTTCTATCCTACTCACATCTTTATTGAATATTCAACACAAGGTAGGTGCATAATACATACTCATTAAACACGTGCTTGTACTGATTTTAATTTCTATGCCTGAATTTTCTATTCATAGAAGAAAATGGGGTTGTCTAGTAAAGGTAGGTTTTTATGCTCAAAGATTTTTTTCTCTCATTTCATAAATGTATTGGAAACTAAATTTTAGAGAAAGAACTGCCGCACAACTTTCAGCAGTCACGTTGATGAGCACTGACTTGTTTACATTCTCTCTAAAACTGAAACCCTGGATTGTGTGATAATTTCTTTCCTGTTGGAAAAAATGTGCAAAATGTCTTTAAAAAGAAGCCAATGACAAACTGTAGGGAAAATCGTGTTTTCAGAGCTCAGTCTTAAAATGTATCGGCCAGTGAAAATGTAATCTTAATGCATGACCGTCCATCCAACACACATAGGCTATTCTTGTTTCTTGTCAGATTTGAGAAGTCCTTATTCAGATAAAAGGAGGCTATTTATTAGGCTTCATTTCAACTGCCTTTCTATGGCAAGAGGCAGTAACCAGACAACTTATAACGATTGTGGCAATGTGTGAAAACATGGGGAAAGCTTGTTATATATTGTTTTATTTCATGACATACCTTTGTTGTGTTATCTTTTTATTGGATGAATAATTGTTGAAATGTAGCTTTTCTTTATGGTGTTTAGGAGTTATAAGCCACATAACTAGAGACTATAGCCTATAGGCTGTAGACATTAATCTTGTTCTGGATGTAAATATAACGGTCTGTAGAGCAAGATGGTTTCCATGATGTTATCACTCAGAAAACTTAGCACTCTGAAATCGTGAAGCCTGTCATTTGACTACCCTCTGTTTTTTTAGATATGTGTGTATAATTTTAACGATTTGAAATGTTATTCCACCCACACGCAGCACTTAAGTACAAAAACCACTTAAAACATAGACAAGGTAATTCATGAAAAACAAACTATGGTATCAGAATAGTCACAGTATCAGTGCAAAAATGTGGAGTCAAATGTCACCTCCCACTGGGTAGAGACTAATGCGCCATATACAAAACCCTGACTTCTAAGTGTTCTATAGCAGAACAAAGTTTCTTCATTCTGAAAATGCGTTCGTTTATATTACTTACTTCAGGTTCTGTGAATGGGATTTAATGTCTTCTGTATCTCCCCTTACTTCCCCAGGCTAACACCTCCCCATCTTTAGGCTTTACTTTATAGAAATTCACTTTTGAAAAGTCTCTTGGGTCAAGAGCCTGGGCTAGAAGCGCCCACTTGACTTAATGACACTGGGCATTGACCACACCACAGCACCAATCATATGTCCTTTGACATTTCTGATCTCATACTAAACTGAGTGCCCAAAGAATGGAGATTTTCTTCAAATTTACCATAAAATATCCATGCCTGTAACAGCCCAAACTAGATAAAGGACTATCTTCCCAATTAATATTTAATAACTGAATTAAACTGAACATCTAGACTTCCAGGAAGCATGGGAACTACTCCTCTAAGCTAAACATTAGTTTTAGTTTTTGCGTAGACACACCATTAGTTTAATATTACTTTTCAGTTCTAGTTCTCTGAATTTTTATCATGTGATGCCAATGAACTTTATAAAATTATTTCACTGAATCTATTGAAATAATTATGTATTTTTAAATAAAAAATCTGAGTGAATAATGTGAACATTCTGGGTGATTTATATTAAAAATAATTTCTCCCTGACAATTGAGAGATCAGCGTGAGCATCATCCCTCTTCAAAACTTGTTTATTTACAGAACAAAGAAAGTAAATATTTGTGCAGTACCACAGGGCGTTGTGCTAGTTAGCTTTCCACCACTGTCACAGGCCCCTAAGGCAAATGGCTGAAGGGAAGGGCATTTTGGTGCTTGTTTCAGAGGTTTCATGTCCCCTGGTTCCTTTGTTGTTTCGCCTGTTGTTAGGCGGAAGGACCACGGCAGGAAGACATGACAGAAGCTGTGAAGAGAAAAAGCGAAGAGAAGAAAAGACACAACCCTCCACGGCAAGCTCTTAGTCACCCACTCCCCCAATCAGGCTTCATCTCCTAGTTCACCCTCCCTCCCAGGAAGGTCATCAAATCATGAAGCCATCAAAGTATTAACCCTTTGATGATTTTAGAGCCCGTTGAGTTCAATCGCTCCCCTAAAGCCCACTGGCTTGCAACTCAGCCTTAGCACTGGGCTTTAGTGGACACATCACATTCAGACTCCAAGAGTCTTCTTTTCTTTGGTTTTTATGTTTCCTAGATTTCAATTTTATTATGTTTTCACCCTCAACACTCTCACAGTTGAGACTGGTTACTGACAATTTTTCTGGCTTATAATAGTGGGTCTCCATCTTCACATTTTAAGGCTTTCCTATTGCTTATTTTCCCCAAATGCCCTTGGAGAAAGAAAGCCAAGAGAGGTAGCATAAACTAATGATACCAAATGCTTTCCTTAAGAGAGAATGAGTCTAAGAACTCAAATTTCAGGCTTCCCAAATTTCAGGCTTTTCTTTTTTCCACTGAAGGGTTTGAGTTTCATCTGGTGACTTTTGCATTTCTGAACAGATAGCACTTACTAAGAAAATGTGTCAGAGAAAGTGAAACCTAAGGTTTTTAAACAGAAGACTAGGAGATAGGAAATTGTAACTGACAGATTTACAGGTTCAGTCAGAGGGGATGAGATGAACAGCAGAGTATAGATTTAATGGTGTTGTAAAGAAAATAGGTAACGGAAAGTTAGGGACCTTGTGAATAAAGCACTGAAAGAAATCTTGTGCAAAACTTTAAAGAGTTTTCTCCAGATAACCCCAAATCATAACCCATGGGAATTTGCATAACAAATATTTGTAATGGAATATTTCTAATGGAATGTATCAATATAGTCATTAAAAATTTTAATACACAGTTTTGACTCTTTTTCACCAAAATATACTTAGATTATCAAATTCATATTCTTTGTATATATGTTTCATAAGGAAAACTGTAAAAACTCTTAGGTACATAATTTATAAAATTATTAGAGAAGTATGAAAACACTATGATAGGATTAATATACTTTAGGTTAGGCTTGAAATATTGGTTAAAAATTACCATGTGTTAAGTTACTGATTCTGGGCATTTGTGAACCAAAGGAAGGCAAACTCTTTCTCTAGCCACAACATTTTTTTTTTTTTTTTTAAATCTTAAAATCAAGTCAAATAAACAGTCTGAAATGGAAAGCTAATGATAAAAGAGGTAGGTAGGTGTCTGTACTTGAAACATTTGTATGGTGGTCTTCCTGTCTCACGTTTTAAAAAAATTATTTGTTTGGTCACTTTATATCCTGGTCATAGTCCCATCCCTCCTCTACCCCAGTTCCTCCCTGTACCCCACTTACTACTCCTCTATTCCTCAGAAAATGGGAGCTCCATACCCACCTACCCCAGCTTATCAAGTCACATTAGGCCTGAACTCCCCCTCTTCCCCTGTGGCCTGGGAAAGTAGTCCTGCCAGGGGGAAGTGATCAAAAAGCAGGCAACAGAGTCTATGTCAGAGACAGCTCCATCTGTGTAGGAGGCCTAGGTCCAGTCCATGCATGGCCCTCGGTTGGTTCTTCAGATTCCACAAGCCCCTCTGGGCCCTGGTCAGTAGGCTCTGTTGGCCTTGTGGAGCTCCTGTCACCTCTAGGTCCTTTTCTCCTTTCCCCAACTTTCCCACTAGACTCCCTATGTTTCAACCAATGTTTGGCTGTGAATCTCAGCATCTGTTTCGAACTGCTGCTGGGTGGAGGCCTCTCAGAGGACAACTCTGCTAGGCTCCTGCCTGAAAGCAAGCAGGGTATCATTAATAGTGCCATGGGTTGGCTCTCTTCCTTGGGGTGGGTCTTGGGTTGGGCCAGGCATTGCTTGCCCATTCCCTCAATCTCTGCTCTATCTTTATCCCTGCACATATTGTAGCAGAGTCAATTTTGGATCGAAGCTTTTGTGGGTGGGTTGGTGTTCTCCTCCCTCCCTTTAACTGTCTCACACTAGATTTACTTATTTCTTCTACACATTTCCTGAGGGATCACCATGCAGAGCTCCTCCAGTCTTAACTCAGGGCCCACAAAATGAAACAAAGCCAAGCAGACAACACACCACAGTGCTTTTCTTGTATGGTGCTTTTCTTGTAGGCCGGCTATCACCTTGCTTGGTTTCAGGAACAATCTTGCAAATCTCTTTAGTCAAAACTCTTCTTAGGCCTGATACTTCTTTGGAGTAAATAGCTTCTTGTTTGTTGATTGCCACCTTGTTCCTTCGTATGAAGTTCCACTTACTGCTATATTCTAATTATGTTTCCATGTCTGTGAAGACTAAAAGCAATTTGGGGAAAATGGCTTATTCCGGTTGTAGTCCATCACTGAGGGAAGCTAAGGCAGGAATGTCTAACCTAATTGCTTCAGAAAGCTGGGTTAAAGGACTTTTAGCTTCCACAAAACATATTGACCCCTAAGAAAAGGCTAGAATGTAAAATGGTTTAGATTTCCTTACATAGCCAGGCTGCCATTTCAGTTCTGACACTTCCTCTACATCATTGACACACTTGCAAAGGACCTTAGCAAACTGAAAAAGAACAGAGAAGGTCCTGATATTTCTGGAGATAATAATAAATTTGGTCTTTACATCATTTCTCCTTCTTATCATATCATGAATTTGGAGATGAGTCTGAATATTATCTTACAAAAGCAAATATTTTTTATATCTGTCTATATAAACAATTGCTCTCTTTACTGTCTCATTTCTCTGAGCATCTGGCACAGTTAAGGCATGCTGCCCCAAGACATGGCACTGTGGCCATTAAGGAGAGGCAGAGATTGATGGTCACCTGGCATTCTTCCATTCCTTCTGGAAATAAATCATAAGCACCAGGAAATAGTTTTATGACTTTCTTTCATTTTTTTCACCACGTTACAAGTAATTTTACTAAATCACTAAGTGAAACATACTCACTTTATACCTGGTAGTAAGAAATGTCCTTGACTGTGAAGACACCGGGTCACTCCAATTAATTTGAACACAGCAGCTTTGCTCGGCCTCCCCAGGGGCTTACCACATTAGGTTGCACTGTTTCGTCCAGCCATGCGTCTCTGACTGTAGCCTGTGACTGTGTCTGTGTCCATGCCTCACCACATTTCAGCGTCCAATACACAGCTTCCCTGTTTCATTGGTTGCTCCCGTTCTTATAAAGGCTCACATGTCCTGCAGAACAGCTATTAAACAAAGGCTCATACTTTTCTCTTGTGAAAAGCACCTTATCTCCTCATTCCTTTTGAAATGTGTAGAACTTTTTGTTTTCTGTAATAACTGACTGGAACAAGGAAAGATAGGTATGCTCGTGTATGTAAACTCTTCCCCATCTGACTCAGAGGGAAGCGAGTACCACTCAAAGCATCCTGAAGTAGTTAATGGACGTCTAAAGCTAAAGTCTTGGAACATCTAAGTGATTGTCAGAACCTTCTTGTTCCGCCTCTCATCCCACCGCTCTTCCTCTCCCCCGCCCCCTACAATTTTTTAGGTTCTTCTTGTTCAAGGAAACCTCTGTAAATCTTGCAATAAACCCAACCTTTAAATATAGGTAAATTGTTCTTAAACTTCTCCACATCAAAAGTAATTTCCCTTTGTTTGGAAAAAAATCTTAAAAAGAGAGTATTAAGTTCTATGAATGTGTTTGTTAATGTGGACTTTCTCTGTAGAATTAAAGACCACAACGATCATTTTGGATAGACAAAAAGTTTGCTTGGCCTGACCCTAGTTAGATTCCTGAATCTTCCAGAACCAGCCACGCACTTGTAAAATCTAGTTTTAGCTAAGAATCCTGTTAACTCAGACTAGTGAAGGCTTGTATTCAACATTAGTTTCGTTGTTATCTTCCACCATCCCTAAGTGATGTCTGATGGTCCTGGCTGTCTTCAGGAGGAACCTATTGGGTCACAGCTTTCCACTTGCTCACCCAACCTTGCTGTAAGTTCCCTCTTGCCTGAAGTTGTGTCCCATCCTTTCACACAGGTGAGATGGTTCTGAATAAGTGCTTCCTTTTCATGTTATAACAAGTGTCTGGGTAATCTTTTTCATTGGTGTTCCTTGGAGTTTGAGATGGTGACAGTTCTGTCAGGGAGCTCTGAGTCCTTGGTGTTAGGGGGGTTATTGTGGTCAGCTCAGGATCAGAAGAGGGGTTCAGTGGAGGCAGCAGAGCTCTCACTGTGGCCCTGAGTTCCCTCTAACTTATCAGACAGAGAAAGTGAGAACAGAGCTGGCACAGAGGAAGATCTTTCCCTGTCGTTATCAACTCACTCTCCTTGCCACGTGTTTCCCTTCCAGGAGCTAGCTCCGTTACCATGGGGCCCTGGAAGTGTCTCCAGGCAGCCCTGAGCTGGTCTAGAATGCAATTGTGCTTGTGGTCCTGTGCATCGTGGATTTGACTGGATCCTGAAAACTAACTCTGAAGTTTTCATAAACGGTACTTGTTTTGCACATTTCTTTAATTCTAAAGAGACTTGGACACTAATTACCTTGTATGTTTCTTGATATTAGCAAAAATATGAAAAGACTTGCTGTGTGACGTGCTCTTCTTGCTTGTATAGAACGGTGTGCGAGTAGGAACTCCTTTGACTGTTCCTGCTCTCGGTGTCGTCTGTGACTCTCTCTCACAATGACCAGAGTTACCTGAGGCTGTCACAATGCCAACAGGTGACTCCTTTTCTTGTTCAAGTGCAGTGCAGCATAACAGTCTCTCCTTTCATAGAAAGCAATTACACTCTGAAAGCTGTGGAATCCGATGGCGGAGGCACGCTCTCGCGCTGTGAATGCAGTTCACACTCTAGGAGAAGTGGCAGGTGAGCTTTGCAGTATGTATGCGTCTATTTTAAGCGACTAATACTTTCAGATTCATAGAAAAAGACTTGGATTTTGGTCAATGTTATCAATACACTGTAAAAATCAGTCATTGGGAAATATGTTTGTCATTTTTGAACTCAAGAAAATGAAACATGTTACTTAAAACAAAATTCCTTGATAATTTTACTTTAAAATTTCTAAAAAATGAAAGAAAAATATTTTCAAGGGTTAACATTTTTGTGCTATTTATAATAATTATTATATTTATATTCTTTTTTTTATTTTTTCAGACAAGGTTTCTCTGTGTAATATCCTGGTTGTCCTGGAACTTGGTTTATAGACCAGGCTAACCTCAAACTAACAGAGATCCATTTGCCTCTGCTCCCTGAGTGCTGGGATTAAAAGCATGTGCTACCACCTGTTGGCCATAATTTTACTCTTAATTAAAAAAACATCATTAGGAGAAAACAATTGAAGTATTTCTTGTCAGAGAACAGAAATATGTGCCTCACCCTCTCCCCTGTTCCACTCTGTTACTGACTCTGCAGTTCCCCAATGCTAAATACAAAAGGGTTTTAGACTCAAATTTGTGGATCACAGCCAAATTTGATTTCTTTCTTTTTAAATAACAGACTCAAATATTTTATTCAATGCATGCTTCTCTGTCTCTCTGTCTGTCTGTCTGTCTGTCTGTCTCTCTCTCTGTGCATGTGGGAAGGTTGGTTCTTTCCTTCCACCATGTAGGTCACAGTGATCCAACTCAGGTCTTCAGGCTTGATGGGTGTGGCCAGACTCCGCATTTAGATGTCAGGTGTAGGTATGGTGCCAAGGTGGCCAGCAATGTCCTTTCTGTATATTTCTTTCTGAGTTTGAACTCACAAATACAAAGGGCTTTAGTATATACACCCTTCCTCCCCCAACACCAGTAGAAAGGTAATAGAGTTTTCTAGACACAACAGGGTAGTGTATCTACAAGCTCACAGAGACTGTGACAGCACACACCAGATCTGCACAAGCTCAAGCTAGATAAAAACCTTAGGACAAAGGAGGGGAAGTGGGCATAAAGCCCCCCTCTTAGCCAAGAAGCTATTTGAAATTGATAGTTTATTGGAGAAAGAACTCAGTTTTCTTCAATGGGATGACACTGGGCATATCAACCACACTTCAGAGCACAACCTATGCTCAATTGTCTAAGACAAATTGGACTGCTTGGTGCTGTGTGTGTGTGTGTGTGTGTGTGTGTGTGTGTGTGTGTGTGTGTTGTGAGACAAAAAAGTGTAAATTGGGTGAGGAGGGAGATGCAAAGGACCTGGGAGAAGTGTAGAAAGGGAAAGACATGATCAAATGGTTTGGGTAGAAATCTCCAAGAATAAATAAATGGATTAAAAAAAACCCAAATGAAAATAAGTGATCTTTAAAGCATGCCATCAGGACTGAAGAAAATTTCCATGGTTCTTCCTTTCCAATATACATCAACGAATATCTTCTCAAGAGGGGATAATAACATCTATGGAGAGCTTGGCTTACACAGCCTCTCCGCAGAGCCTGCTGCTCTTCAGAGGTTGAGGATCACTTGGTAAGGTGGTACCAACATCTGTAATTCCAGCACTCTAGAGGCCAAGGCAAGACCCTTGGAAGTTCGATTCAAGGTTAAGTAAGACTCACAGCTGCTCTCCCTTGCTGCCTCCCTCTCTACACACACAGGCCCAAATTATTAAGGATCTGGCAATAAGTATGAGGATGTCTGTACTGCTGTGTGCATGCCTGTGTGTGTGTTCCAAACTTTGGTTTCTTACATGTTAGCAATTTACATAGGAGTTTCTGGCAATGTTAATTTTAATTATTTATTGCTTTGTTAATTAATAACAAATAATACATACATTTTATTTGTTAATACATTTTTAATTTTAAGGCTGCATGAAAGTATGGGCTACAAATTATATTAAAATTGTAGATTATTTTTTGTACCCGGGGAACAGATTGCAAATGTGTTTACTATGTAAATTAGAAGCATTTTTACTATATTATAAAAAAAGAGTAAAGAAAAAAAAAGGAGAGAACATATTCTTAAGCTTAAAATGTAATCCTGAGAACGTGAGAGATGAAAACTTGGGGTATTAATGAAGAGAAGAGTGGATTGGCACAGTTATCTGTGCAATCAGGAGTACACTTAGCATTTTTAATTAGTGAGGATTTATAAGGCTTAAGCTGATTTTGGTATCTAGGGTTTTAAAAAGGCGGTTGCCTACATAGTAGCCCTGGCTTCCCCCACGTTCTGCTGTGCTAAGAAAAGTTCTCAAACAAGCATAACTCATGCTAGTCTGTGGCAGGTGACACAACACACGGGTGTGTGGTTGCGCTGGGATGTTGTCCTAAGCCTGCTGCTGCTTGGCATTATTTCTGAGCTTTCCTTTTCTCATTTAGACCCAAGAAGAGCCTCTTTATCTGCTCTGGAGCATGACTGTGGTTAGCACCACTCTCAACTTCTCCTATCCTTCCTTTTCTAGTGGCTAGGGACAGGGACATGTTTGGTTTCATTTATTGAGACAAAGTCTCTCAATGGGTAAGTTCAATGTGGCCTTCAACTCCTTAACCTTGCTCCTCTGCCTCCCGAGTCAGTTTTCTTCAGGAAAAAGAACACAATCCCCTGTTCCAGGGGCGAGCCCCACAGCCTGTGCACAACAGGCAACACTAACTGGACTCAGTAGGTTTCATAAATAGTAACAATCATAACAATAGTAATATTAGCACTGGAATAAAAATAATGAGACATGAATTTGAGGGTTGGAACTAGGAGGGAAAGGTGAGTATGATCAAATGCATTCGCTTAGTGTAACATACGGAATATCCAAACGTCTTTGTAAACTGGCTAGTCCTGAAATTCTTCTTGGTAGTCAGATTCCCAAACCCTGCTTTGGTCTGAGTTGAGGCACCTACATGTGTAGAAGTAACTCCCGGGGCTCAAAGGGTGACAGCAGAGGAGGGCTGCGTCTCTTCTGACTGCGCTCCCCAGTGCCGGCACAACCAGCTAACGATGAAACTAGCTACAATGGAAGTCCTGTCTAATGGGTTCACAGGAGTTTCTTCCATTAAGAAGGTGTGTACACAGACAGGGGACAGGGACCATTCAGATGTGCCCTGTGCTAGGTTACACAAACAGGGGACAGGGACCATTCAGATCTGCCTGGCGCTAGGTTACATAGACAGGGGACAGGGACCATTCAGATGAGCCTGGTGCTTGGTTTCAGGGCAAAATTTCTAGCTTACCATCATGATCTTCCCCAGCAATTGTAGTCCTGCACCATGCTGTGTTGCCTGAAGTCATCCAATAGTGTCAGAGAAGGCAGTTCCATGGTCTCTCTGCTGATGCTAAGCCAGCCCATGCCCATGTCTTCCAAATCCACAGGGCCTCACACAGTCTCTCAAGGTACATCCCGGACCATCCTGACCTGACTCAGGTCTCTGCCTGGCTCCTGTCCCCAACTCCCATCTGAGACCTGGTGGGAGGAGTGGTGCCTGAGGTTGGGGGAAGGGCAGATGGAAATTCCTCCGGCCACTGAGGCTCACAGTCACAGGGGCCTGCAGCATCCCTGGGAGAAGGCAGGAATGTGCCCTGCTTCGCAGCTGAGAATGAGTCATGCCAGACTTGTGCTCCGTCCCGTCTGTGTGCGGGCCTCTGCCTAATGTGCGACACGTCCTGAGCTGCCGTTGGCCAGCTCCAACTCCACACAGCTTCTTTGGTTTGTACTGCACATTCTGTCTTCCCATAGCACGGCCTGGTGCTGAGCTCTTAAGCTGATTTTCTTGTCTTTTCCACCAGCGAGCAGAAGCTAAATTTCCTTCTCTGCTGCCAGCAGTTGGGTGAGGGGTGGTGGAGGTCACCAGCTGTCTCCCCATACTACACCACCAGAGGCCCAGTCCTCAGGCACTGGTGGCTACAAAGCTTTGTTCAGCACTGGTTATGGCTACAGCCATGGCTGGAATTACATATCAAGGCTAAGATTCAGGTCTAATTCTCTTCCTTCCGAAAGCAGGAGGAATCTTTACGTTGGACTCCTGGAAGTTGCAGGAGCTGAGCAAGCCAGCCAGCAAGCAAGCAAGCAAGCAAGCAAGCCTTTCCTTCCTGACCCATCTTTTCTTTTCTGTTGTTACACTGCAATTAAGCAGCTGTGGGTTCTTACCTCATGGCCACACCTCTTGCAAAACTGATTTGCCTACCCATGGGGAAAGACTTCATACTTAGGCATCCTCCTCCATTCCCTGTTCCCCTTTCTAGAATGTGCCTAATGAACAAATTTAATTTTTTTCTGAGATTCTTATTTAGTCCTTCTGTCCAAATGTAACCTGATTTAAATTACATACAGATGGCTGGAAAAACGCTAGGCATTTAGTTTTCTCCTTAAGTGCCTAAAATAAATATTATGATAATTAAGAGGAATGGCTTACATGACCGTATTCAGGTGATTTTATGGCAATGTCAATAAAATAAGATTGCTAAGGGCCGCCAGTTGGTGTTTAGAAATAGAGTATAAAGTCTTACAAAAATAACCCAGCAGGGCAGAAAAATTCATTATACTGGTTTACTCAATAAGTTTCCTTACCAGAGAAAGTATAATCATGCCTCGCATTAATCTCGCTGCTGGAGCAGGAAACACATTCACCCAAGGGAGCAAATCCCAGCACAATCAGTGGGAATCCAGCAGGTTTCAAAGGCTTTAGCACTGATTGCTAGGAAGCACGTGCAGCTCTGTCCACACATCCGGGGTATCCCAGGTACTGTGCAGCTCCGTCCACACACCCAGAGCATCCCAGGTACTGGGCAGCTCCGTCCACACATCCGGAGCATCCCAGGTACTGTGCAGCTCCGTCCACACACCCAGAGCATCCCAGGTACTGGGCAGCTCTGCCACACATCCGGAGCATCCCAGGTACTGTGCAGCTCTGTCCACACACCCAGAGCATCCCAGGTACTGGGCAGCTCTGTCCACACACCCAGAGCATCCCAGGTACTCTGCAGCTCTGTCCACACATCTGGAGCATCCCAGGTACTCTGCAGCTCCGTCCACACACCCGGAACATCCCAGGTACTCTGCAGCTCTGTCCACACATCTGGAGCATCCCAGGTACTCTGCAGCTCTGTCCACACATCTGGAGCATCCCAGGTACTCTGCAGCTCTGTCCACACATCTGGAGCATCCCAGGTACTCTGCAGCTCCGTCCACACACCCGGAACATCCCAGGTACTCTGCAGCTCTGTCCACACATCTGGAGCATCCCAGGTACTCTGTGCGTGGTGTACAATATGGAAAATCACCTCTGGTCATGTCATGGTGTGGGAGAAAACTTACATATATTGACACAATGATATTGGGCTGTCTGAGAACAACAGAGTCTTTCCCAAAGATCCAGGGTTCCAGAAACTGGATGGTCACCAAAGCTACCAGGAGATAGGGGGAGCTTTCAAAGTCTTGTCTCTTAATTCAAAGAGTGAGATTCTGAAAACACAGAGGGCGAGTCTTAGATGTTATTACAGAAACACAGGTGGAAACTTAAGAAAGAAAGACAGAGGGAGGGAGAGAAAGAGAGACATCGGGTGTTAGTTAAGGTCTCTATTGCTGAAATGACCATGTCATAAAAAGAGCAAATTGGCGAGTAAAGATTTATTTGGCTTACCTTCCACATCACTGTCCGTCACTAAAGGAAGCCAGGACAGGAACTCAAACAGGGCAGGAACCTGGAGGCAGGAGCTGATGCAGAGGCCATGCCGGAGTGCTGCTGACTGGATTTCTCAGTCTGCCAGGGATGGCACCAGCCACAATGGGTTGAGCCCTCCCACATTAATCACCAATTAAGAAAATGCCCTACAGACTTGGCTACAGCCTGATCTTATTGAGGCATTTTGTCAACTGAAGCTCCCTGCTTTCAGATGACTCCAGCTGGTGTAAAGTTGACATAAAACTACCTAGGACATGGAGGCGAAGATACACACACACACACATACATGCATGCACACATGCACAGAGAGAGAGAAAGGGAGAGGGGGAGAGGGAGAGGGAGGGGAGAGAGAGAGAGAGAGAGAGAGAGAGAGAGAGAGAGACAGAGAGACAGAGACAGAGAGAGACAGAGACAGAGAGAGACACAGAGAGACACAGAGAGGTAGAGAAGCACACACACACACACACACACACACACACTGAGAGAAAGAGAGAGAAAGAGAGAGAGAGAGAGACAGACAGACAGACAGAGACAGAGAGAGTCAGTCCTATAAAACAAACACGAAGGCTTCCAGAAAATAGAGTATTATTGGGTGGTTAGGCCGGGGGCGCTGTAAAGGACTTATGGAAGAAACCCAAGTGGGCTATGGAGGAGGCTGAGTGGACAATCCAGTAGGCCAAATTTGGTGTTCATGAACCTCCACTAGGTTCCTGTCTCAGTCAGGGGAGCCTTTAGGTGGAGGCGCTCATCTGAAGATTATAAAGAGCCAGGAAGCAGAGCTCTCCTCTGGTGGCCTTGCTTTAAAGTTCCTGTCCTGCTAAACACTCTCTACTTCCTGTTGTCATTAATATGATGCACATGTGAGGTGTGTGTGTGTGTGTGTGTGTGTGTGTGTGTGTGTGTGTGTGCATCTTTATCATGGAAACTAATCCAGTTTTATATTTGGACAATACACAGGTGTGTACCCACTTCTGCGTGATTTGAGATATCATTTTAGTATACATAGAATTTCCCAGGAGTAATAATAGAGAGAAACAGAGAGACAAGGCTGGGCTCCAATCCCTTCACAGCACACCGTCAAGGAGCTAATGACCACCAGAAAGGTCCCACATCTGAAAAGTTCTGTTGCTTCCTGGTAAAGCCAGGTCTTCAACAATGAGTCAACAAGGGTTCTTCAAGTCCTGACCCAGTGGGAAGAATTCGGAGCAGTGTCTTCTGGCCTGTCCCTCTCCCTGTCCCTGAGCCTTGTTATATGGAATGGATGATGTCTTAAGGCCTAAAATTAGCCCTTTTTTTGCAAGTCCCACTTCGACGGGCGTGGCACTCATTTGCAAGCATGGCACTCATCACTTCCTGGTTTGTCTGGCTTCAGTAAAAGGTGAGTTGGGAAATATCTTATTGTCACATTACGTCATACAAACAAGCAAACAAACAAACAAACAAAAACAATGGCATGGTCAACTCAGAAGAAAAAAATGATTTGGGGCTCGGGCTCACTATATCAAAGGCTTTCTGCACAAGCATTTGGACCTGAGTTCAGATTCCCAGCATTCATGTCAAAAAGCCAGGTGCAACTGCACACGTGTATAATTTGATAACAAGGTGTAGGAGAGAGGTAGATGCCTGGGGCTTGCTTGACAGTGAGCCTAGGTGAAGTCTTAAGCTACAGATTTAATGAAAGATCTTTCATCAAAAACTAAGGAGGAAAAATTATTGAGGAAACTATTCCAGGCCAACCTCTGGCATCCAAACAAATCCATATGGGTAAGGACATAGACCACACACAGAGATAAATACCCATGTGCGCGCGCGCGCGCACATACACACACAAGTTGAGAAAATTTTGCTGTTGGGTAGCAGTGACCATAGACTCGGGTTGTCAAAAGGTAAACTATACTATTGTAGTTAAAAATTCAAGGACATATTCTAAAGAAGCAGAAAGGCAAAAATGTAATCTCTGCTGTGCAACCACGTTCTTGACAAGGCTCTGCCTTGCAGTGGGTGCCAAATGCTGCAAGAAGAAAAAGGACAGAGATGCTTGGAGGAAAACAGCAGGAAGCTCAAACCTTCAGAATGTTGAGGCAAGGGAGGGGGCAGAATACAGCACTTGCTTTGCAGATTGCGGACTGGCAGGCAGCCCCACGAGCCCGTCCTCAGAGCTGAACCTCAGTTCTCAATGTCTTCCAGCCTCGACCTTGCACAGCTCCTGATGCCTTTAGTAAAAGTGTAAGCAACCGCAGTGTGGGCTGTTCACTGTGCAAACGCAAGTTAATGCTGACAGTTGACCTTCGACTGTGGCTTGAAAGAACAATAGAAATATTATTGTTTGGTAATGCCTTATATTTGAGGTGGGTCGTTTATCATGTATAATGCATGTTAGAGCTTCTTCTTCTTCTTCTTCTTTTTTTTTTTTTTTTTTTTTTTTTTACAAAATTACATTATAATTGTTTTCAGAAATAGCTTAAAAAGTCAACTATGCTACTGAAATAATTAAGCACAATACTTATGGCATTTAAATAATTCAGTATTCTTATTCTCTGATGGACCAGTTAATAAAAGAAGAGTACTTTGGGAAAAGTGTTTGGTAATGCCTATTCATATTACCATATGTATGCTGATATATTGTTATGTATCGAGATGCTTAATATTTTTATATCAAAATTCACCTCAAGCACACATTTCCACAGCATGGTAATTTGAATATGATTGAACTGGGGGCCTTCTCTAACTTCAGTGGGAATGTTAGCACACAGGTCGAAGCCATATGCTGATTAGATTGGTTAGAAGCAAAAGACTTGGGTATGTTGAGTTATGCAGATTGACAATTCTCCAGCATTTTTTCAGAAACTGGCATACATTGGGGAGGCATCCACTTTTCTGCTTTAGAGACATAGCTTTTGCAAATATGAAAAGTAATTATTTTTGAGCCCCCGTGTATTTTTATACAGCATGACACGCTTGTGGCTAACAGTGGGTACTACCAATATGGTATCTGTATGGTGAAGGCATCCTAATGTCCAAAGCAAAGGTCCTTGGAAATAAGAGAAACAGACAGTAGCATTAAGAGCAGTGAGATAGAGTAACTCTTAACTAGTTTATTTTATTTAATTAAACTACAGGGGATTTTCATTTCCTTGGTAATGTTTATTTTATTTAAGAAAACATTTTTGAGGACTACTTTGATGTCATCAGTATACCATTTTCTGCCATGGGTCAATCAATTCACTCTCCCAGGTAAACGATACATTTTGGCTCTTGAATGAAGAAAAGCTTATGGACTGAGGTGGACCTGTAAAGTCGGCCAACCCTGGATTCCACTTACTCCTGGAATTTTATAGCTTATTTTTTCAACTGAAAACTTCCTGCCTCTATTTTGTAATTTATGTCCTCATTACTATTATTATTTTGTTGTTGTTACTTTCTTCTGCTCATCCTTTGTTTTCTGTGGTTAATAAAATTTTGTGGGCACCATGTTTTATTTTGAAAATATAGTACAGATGTGGGATGTCTTTATTTCCCTTGGGGGGCAGTTAACAATAAGAGTCATGGATGATAATTCTACTGACAGGAATGATATGGCTGACTTGGATGAAGAGTTTACTCTTAGGGTGTGTTAGGTCCTGTGCACAGTAATTATAGGTTGATATTCTCGTCTCTGATCTTGGGGTGATGTATGAGACAAAGGTCATTTCCAGTGATGCGCTTTCTGTTTCTGTTGTCAAGCTTACTAGTGTTCTACATGGATTATCTGAGTTGATTTAATTTAGTGTACTATGAGCTAAACTTTAAAACATCGTAAAAGCAAATACTGCATACACTGTAACACCCAAAGATTACTGTTGAGCATTATGCTCAGTCTTCTCTTCATATGTGCAAACCAAAGCACAGAGCTATTAAGAAAACTGTGCAATATAAAATAACTAGAAAGCAGCAGATCCAATGCTAAAAACTCAAGGTTTTCCACCCCTGTTTTCATGACTATTTGGGCTTCATGACCTTTCAGCAAAGGAAATATAATCTGCCCATTGTTGGATGTCTCTCAGAGACTATGACAAACAAACCCATACGAAATAACATCCAGACAATCACGTGTTTTCCTCTCACGTTGCCATGCTCTTGGCAGTTCTGAGCCTCTTCCACACCATCCTAATGAGGAATTGAGGCGGTGCCTTCTGAGGGGCACCTGTTCTTTTCACTATTCTGGATGGAGTTTCCATTGAGGTGTCTCTGTTGTTGCTCGGCAAGGCTGAGTTGATTATCTCTTCATTTGCTTTTTGTTTTGGGCATATTTTCCTGGCTCAGCCTACATAGTTGGCAAAGACAGTCACATTTTAAGGATATGCTGTTGTACTGTGTTCCATCCGTAGGCTTATTACAAGGTTTGATGATGCTAAGTGTGCAAGGAGGATTGAACAAGATCCCTGTCTTTCCCTCTCTCTTTCGCTCTTGTCTCCTCTCTCCCCTCTCTCCTCTCTGTCTCAGAATGTATTATCTATACCTATAGTGTAATTCTGTGAACTTCCAATTGTTATTATTTTAGATTTTCTCCTTGTATATGAAGGCAGAGTGAGTAATTAGCTGAATTACTGAGGCATAAGAGCACTTGGCTTTACATGGCTACTTTTCTGGTTTTCTCAGATAAAAATGCGAGGACAGAACAAAATGATCTCCATGGTGCGTTTCCTACTACACTATAATTAATGTCTGTACCAGCCATGGAATAGAGTCAGAGCAGATTATGACTACTCTGCAGGCATAAACTTTAAATTGAAAAAAAAAAAATTAGTCTTCCGCCATCAAATCACACCATACTAAATCAACTTAGAACAGTGTTGAAAAAAAAACTGGGGGAAGCTTGCTGGAGGATGCAAATTGGCTGCCACACGTATTCCTAAGCAGTGGGTGATGGATTTTGAATGTGATATGGAAAGAACAGAATGCTGTTTTGGAATACCTCTGAAGTTTTTTTTTTCCTTTCAGCTCTAAATACCTGAGATTCTTCACAATTTTCACAGCAGAGTGGAATTTTACAGCGGAGTGGTAGACCTATAACTTATGCTGGGTTCTAAGAACAGGCATAGGCCTCATAGTTACGGAGTTTCCTGATATCTGTAATGAGACTAGAACATGGGAGTCAGACTGTTTAAAAGAATAATTTGAAAATACCTTTCATTAGCTTTCTGTCTGTCTGTCTGTCTTTTTTATATACTTTATATCCTGGCCATAGTCCCATCTTGACTCTCCTCCCAGTTCCACCATCCCTCCCCCCCTGCTCTCCCCTCCCCCATTCCACAGTGAAGGGAGTCCCCCTTCCTATGCACTCCAGCTCATCAAGTCACATCAGGACTGTGTGTACCCTCTTCTCCTGTGGCCTGGAAAGGCAGTCCCACAAGGGAGAAATGGTCAAAAAGCAGGCTTCAGAGACCATATTAGGGAGAGTCCCCACTCCCTTTACTAGAGGACCTACATGAAGCCTGAGTTGTCCATTGGCTACATTTGTGTCGGGAGCCTAGGTCCAATCTATGCATGGTCCTTGGTTGGTGCTTCAGTCTCAACAAGCCACTCTGGGCACTGGCCAATTGGTTCTGTTGGTCTTGTGGAGGTCCTGTCACCTCCAGGTCCTTTTCTCCTTTCTTCCAGATGGGAGCCTAGCAGAGTATTGTTAATAGTATCAGGGATTGGCTCTCTCCCATTTGGTGGGTCTTGGGATGGGCCAGGCATTGGTTGGACATTCCCTCAATCTCTCTTTTATCTGCTCTATCTTTTTCCCTGTACATCTTGTAGACAGAGTAGATTTGGGTCAAAGTTTTTGTCAGCTGTAGTATTAAATACATAAAATGAACAGCCTAAGTATGAGACTAAGCAAATGAGAGTTTATATGTCTTGATTGGAACATGTGCGCTGATATGGTTGACATGATTTAGACTGGGGGGGGAGGAGGAGAGAGAATGTCATTGAGCAGTGTGTTTTGGATGAGTGTTAGGATGCTGAAGTATTTAGAGTGCCAAGAGCGCACAAAATCAGAAGTGCACTGAGATCTTTTTGATTGCTTATTTGTTTATTTTTGTTTTCATTTTTGAGACATCAAAACAGTTTGTTTTTGTTTCTCTGTGTAGCCTTGGCTGTCCTGGACTTGCTTTGTGGACCAGGCTGGCCTCGAACTCACAGAGATCCACCTACCTCTCTCTGCCTCCTGAGTGCTGGGATTACAGGTGTGGCCTGGTTGTTCACTGAGATCTTAATACAGCTCCAAGTTATTAAAAAGTAGCTGTGGCTGGTCACGTGGCATGATTAGCAGCTGAGGAAACATCAGTGACACCATGGCTGTGGCACATAAACTGTAACTAAAGTAACAAAGACAAAATTCAATGCAAAACAAGAATAAAAACCCATCTTGTGCTTGAGCCATGTAAGAAAAAGAAGTGTCTGTCTGGCGTTGACATCTGTCAGCACATCTGTATGACATTTTATGGCTGAGACTGAGAGGGACAAATGTTGTGAGACACTTTAGATGCTAACACATGTCACAGGGGGACAGTTGATATTCCTCCATTTATTCATCAGCCATCCATCTATTGCTGTTCTTTATCTTCTGGAAAATGATTGATGATAACCATATCTTCAGTTTCAAATGATAAGTTTATTAATGCCATAGCAAGGCAAAGTAAAAGAAAAACATAGCAAGTGAGAGAGAGAGAGAGAGAGAGAGAGAGAGAGAGAGAGAGAGAGAGAGAGAGAGAGAGAGAGAGAGAGAAGGAGGGAGAAACAGAGAGACAGACACACAGGGAGAAGTAGAAAATAGCAAAACATCATCAAATCAGGAGCTTGCAACATCCAGCAGAGAGGCCCTGAGTAACCTGATTGATAGAGCAAGGAAAGGCAACATCCTCAAACCAGAGCTTTCAGTCATCAGCAGGACTTGGCCAGCAGTTGAAGCAGTCACAGTCGGTCTCTCACTGGGTTTTTGTACTTGAGCTTCCCCTCCCTGAAGTTCCACCTCCTCTTTCCTACCACAGGCCTTTTTGTGCTGTGAGACAAACATTACTAATGCCTCTTAGAAATAGTTTGTCTTCTAGCTGTTGTCACTGGATGCACCATTTTTACTCAGGCTACTCTGTTTTTTTTTTTTTTTAAATCCCCTCTATCATAGTCAGGAAGTTAAAGAGACCAGCTCAGTCCAGGAGAAGGATTGTCTTGGAAAAATGTCTTGAGATAAATATGCTCTGGTCTGAAATACAGCAGCATCCATACTTCCAGGGCCAGCTTCTCCGTGAGATCAAACAACACATGATAACTGAGCAATATGTTACAAAAGTCTAATAGAAAAATTTTCCATGGGCCTAAGAAACTGCAGTAGATCTGTAGCAGAAAGCGAGTCATGCCATAAGGAAGAATAAACCTAGTTGATAGTTGTTCAGAAGGAGACAGAAGGGAACACAGGAGACAATAACATTCCAAAGATTAGCTGTGAGCAGAGGGTGTGAGCACTAGGAGCCACAGACTGCGTTCTTTGTCTTAAGGTCTGTACCTTCACAATCACTGAGAGGGAGGACATGTAGTAAGTCCTGGTTTCCAGCATGTTTCCTCCATATTTCTCCTGGTTTGTATATCCTCCCCTCAGCAAAAAGGGCTTCTTATAAACTGAACCAGTACTGACCAGGGCCGATGGGCCAGAATATGTATAGTATCAGAAGTAGTGTGTGTTTGAAGGCTGAAAAAATCTTTCCACGTCTTCTGCCAGTCTTTAAGTCTGTGAGTACATCCTCCTGTTCTACTGCTTGAAAACATTACTCATAGATGACATGAGAAATTATGACATCAAAATTAAGCACAAGGATTGTGAAGAACACTAAAAATTACGTGGGGAAATATTTTGTAATAAAATACGAACAAGGAGTCTATGTGTGTGTGTGTGTGTGTGTGTGTGTGTGTGTGTGTGATTTGTGTGTCTGTGTCTTGGATCTGTACCTGTAAATGAAACTTTCTCACATCGAATATTTTCCTAATGGCTGTCCTGCTGAGCTTAACTACAGTTTAAGTATAATTCTGTATTTTATGTGTAGACTAAGATGCAAATTCATTATATTAATCCTGGGTATCACACATATTATTGGAGTGGGATCTGGGACTCAAGGCCAGCCACTCTAGAAAGCATGTTTCATGTCCCACCCTGGAGAATGCCGCTGAACCATTTGAAGACGCTTAACCATTGAACTATACATTGCACTTGTGTCCTATATGACAGCTAATTAACCAAACAATAAGCTTAACTACTGCGTTGACAGTTTTCCTCCTTCCATTTTCATCTACAGAGCAAATGTTCAAACTGTACAATGATTTTTTCCCCCCTTTGGAGGTATCTATCATCCGTTTTTAAATCTGTCATAGAATTTGTCATGGTTTCTTTTATTGTGCCAAAACACTGGCCAAAACTAACTAGGGAAGGAAGTGATTTGTTTGTCTTACACAAGTAACAGTCTATTACTGAGGGAAGTCAGGGAAGGAACTGGAGGCAGGAACCTGAAGCAAGGCCAGCTTGTGATTCCGTACAGCATTACTTCTTTTATTTATTTATTTAAATAATTTATTCAGATTACATCTAATTTGTTATCCCCTCACTTATATACAGCATTACTTCTAAAGAGCTCACAGCTAAGAGATACAGCAGCTACTGAGAAGCAGACTGCTTGATGGCTTGCCAATATCTATCAGACTCTTGCCTAGTTTTCTTACACAGGCTAGGAAACAGTACTACATAATGGACCAGGCCCTCTGACATCAACAGTAAGACCCCCGCCCCCCCCCCCCCCAAACCCCCATCCCTCACCCCACCCCAGCTCCATGCTCACCACAGACATGCCCACAGGCCATGTGATCTAGGCACTCACTTAAGTGCAATTCATTTCTCAGGTGACTCTAGGCAGTGTCTCAGGTTGACAGCTAAAGCCAACAAGGACAGAGTTCTTATTAAGTGTATACCCTTTGGTAGCACCCACTCCTTACCAAACAAGGTACCTAAAAAGTTTGGTGACAATAAAACCTATGCCCACCTTTTGACCTGATCTTATTTGTGGTCAACAGCAACGGCCTAACATGAACAGTAGCTGAGATAAAATTACCTTTGTCCTGTGGTGTCTGAACCCTGAATTTTGACGTCACTAGTAGGCTGCTATAGTTGTTCTGAATGCTGCATCATCTTTGCAGGAGTCCATTTTCCAACCATATGTTCCTCTTTGTTTGGGTAAGCATTTAAAAGCCTAGAAAGGGCTTGGCATAGAGCAGTGTAGAGCTTGCCTAGTATGCTTAAGGGCCTGACTTTGATCCCTATCACTAGAAGAAAAACAAATACAAGAAATACTTGGAAAAATAGTACAAAATAGGCTGATGCTCATCACTTTCTTAACTTATTCTGACCATTGTATTTTAAATATTAATGTGATAGTAAAAGCTGATAAGATATAGTTGTAGGGCCATAAACACAGTTTAAATTTAAATGAATGAAAAAGTCCTGTACTTTAATGTTGCATATTTTAGAGTTTGCTAAATACTGAATATTCATGGCTCAGCATGCTTTCCCATTTCTACCATAACTAATTGCCTGATGAAGTTTCAGTGAAATTCTCTTTTGATGTTAACAGCCCTTGAACACAGTGAAAATGTCAAGTCATGAGTGAGGGATAAAGAAAATACTCACTAGTCATTAAAACAGACAAATATTTTTAAGCTTTAATAACGGAGGAAAACCCCTTATCTGGGAGGAAATATTTAAATGTGTATTGTTTAGGCAGAAACTAATTCAAGTAATACCACAAAAGGCAATACATTAGCTTAATGTTGCTTAAATGCTTGAATTCTATTCTTGTTCTATAGATTTTCTCCTTTTGTATAATATTCACTCTGAAGGTAATGTGGTTTTTATTGGCCTAAAGTATTTTCCTATAAACTCTTAGATCAACTTTCTAAAACCATATCAGTTTCAACTCTGCTCCAGGGAATCACCAACATTCATAAAACTAAAAAAAAAAAAAAAAAAAAAAAAAAAAAAAAAAAAGCCATGTTTAGAAGAAAAATAAAGTCATTTGATTCTGTATCAAATGGAAAGATGGAATGTTTATTTTTTTAAGGGGATAGCTCAAGGCATAAAATACGTAATTTATTTTACTCTTGTTTTTATATCACTAAAACCTGACTTTCTTTAGGCCATCTAATCAGCCCGTTGAGATCTTAATATTTATATTTAGAAGAAGGATCTTTTATACTTCTTCATTGTCTTCTGGAGATCTTTACATTTTATGTTTCCAGTAAGTGGTGTTAAAAAACTAAGCCCCTCGGCCTTTTGTCTGCACTAGCCTTAAGTGCTCAGGGAAGCACCATCCATCACTTAGCAGCAGACATAAACCCAGTTAATCGCATTGAATGCTCAACCATCATGTTATGCATTTCCAAACATAATTGTAGTATGGCCCAACATAGCCTAAAATTCCATTTTCCACAGCCAATAAAAACATTTTTTTGGGCTAGATCCAAGGTATGCCAAGTTTAACTTGTGTATCTTGGAACTGTTGTAGCAAACGAAACCCCAAAGGGCTAGCTGTCTTTTCTGTTCTTACTCCATGTTTTGTGCAAGACGGAGAATAAGAGTGCTCAAGTTAAGTCCTCAAGACAGTCTCCTAGAAAAATAGTTTCATGAGTACATATTGTATGTGTGGATAGGTCATTAGACTGAGATTTACGTATTTCACAGAGGCTAAGATTTTGGAGCTAACTTAGCCTGTTACTTGTTACTGAACTACTAAGCTATGTTGGCAGACAGAGCAGAAAGTATCCACACAAACATAAACACAGATATAGAAGGCATGGTATTATATGCCTGGCTCCCCATCACCAAGGAGGCTAAAGTGCGTGTTGTGAGTGTGAGGTCAGTTTGAACCAGTTAGTGAGTTCCAGGTAAGACTTAACTGCAAGCCCAGACCCTCTCTAAGCAAAGATACTTACATAAAAATTAAATTAATGCAGATACAGACAGATAAGATAATTTCACAGCTTCAGAATTCATATGTGACACTTTATTTAAGTGCGAAAATAGGTATGAATTTGGTAATTGTCACCATATTCTGTATAAAGCAGTATTAAGGAAATGCAAGGATTATGAGAAAGAATTGTTCCCTCAGTCCTGTACAAAGCAAGCAAGGGAGTTATAGTTACTGAGGAACTAAAAGATGAATAAGATCTTTGCAATTGTACTGTCACGTCCTCTAGTGCAAGGAAAGCTTTCAATGGCCGCCAGGATGGCACATCTATCTTAGCTTGGATTCCCAGGAAGTATTCAGGAAGGGAGGAAAATCTAAGCTGAGGGCTGGACTTAAGCAAGAAGAGGCTGGGGGAACAGTTTGAAGGAATCTTATTCTAAGCACAGGAACTTAGGAGCCTGTGAATTCCTGAAAGGAGAACATGGGGACTGGTGATTGTGGTCAAATATTGCTGAGACCTGAAACTTGTTTTTAATGTAGTAAAAAGGTGAATGGGGAGAAATTGCTACCATGCTATATATATGATATATGAAACATAAATATAAATGACATATGTATTACAGAACATGATATTAGGTATGGCCATATTTTAAATTTTTATTTACAGACCTTGCCTGTGGAGGTCTGATGAAGACTTACAGGACCGCGTTCTCTTCTTCTACCATGTAGGTCGTGGGGCTGAACTCAGGTCAAGCGGCTTCAGGTCATGTGCTTTTGCCCAACGAACCCATCTTGATGGTCTAAGCTAGAACATTTGATGGGCATCTGGGGATACAAAGGTTTTTTTTTTTTCTTTTTTCTTTTTTTTAAGACAACATGAATTTTTATATTAAGGGGTTTTGCTTTATCAATTATCAAAGCAATAAGTGAATATATAAATGTAGTACAAAGGCCCGGCGATGGTGGCCTACACCTTTAATCCCAGCATTTGGGAGGCAGAGGCAGGTGGATCTCTGTGAGTTCGAGGCCAGCCTAGTCTACAAAGTGAGTCCAGGACAGTCAAGGCTACACAGAGAAACCCTGTCTTGAAAAACCAAAAAAAAAAAAAAAAAAAAAAAAAACAACCAAAAAAATAAATGTGGTAAAAGACAACTGTATGTATTTGAGGACAAATAAATTGCAAATGAGTTGAGAGATAGGAGATCTATTCAGAAAAACTCCAGTACAACACTTTTCTCTGAGCCTAATACAGAGTCAAGATCAATTGTTTCCTATTGCTTGGTTGGTTTTATTTGTAAACCACAGTGGAGTAACCTCACCAAGTTTTTAATCTTATTCCTGAAACTTGAAGGTATAAAGCTTTTACATGACAAAATTCACTGGAAGTATGAAATCTCAAGATAATACTCATGTATGTTGTTTTGTTTATTCAGGTCTTAGATTTTGATGTAATTTAATATCTTTAGATCCAGTCAGGTGTGACACAATGAGTCCAGGGTCAAGCTAAGGAGGCTGCATTCAGTTGTCTGTCTCTTTACTGTCTTAAGTCTGGAATAATTCTCCCAACTATTTTTACATTTTCAATTGGACATTTTTAGACAAAATACCTATATATAGACCCGTCTTTACTTTTATTATATCTGGTATTTTCCAGACACAAGAACTAAAAACATATTTATACTATAATGAGTTAATTTATTTTTTACAATGTCAGAAATAAAGCCATACAGTATTATATTTTGATAGTAGCAATATTCCCATTTTAACAAATCTTCTAAGTAGAAATCTATAGAAAAATATCATGAAACTGTATAGATATATTATTGTATCTGCATTATTTCCACATGCTGTTTGCAAGACTCAGGGACTTTTCTGGCTCAGTCATTCCTCTCTTAACTGCTATTATCTTGTAAGAATGAGATTTCTTCTCAATGTTTTTATTATTTGTCTATAGCCATAATGTCTCATAGATTTTTAATTTATTCAGTAGAAAACAATTCATTTCTGTCATTTATATTGTTGCTCAAATTATTCCATATTTCAACATGGAGCTGTTTTAGCTGATTCATGTTGACTTTTCGATATGTTGCCTCAATGTGTGAGTGAATTCATTTATATTTCTGTGTGTATATGTACACATATTTACACACACACATATTACACACAAATATAAATTCATACTAATACCTTCAATTTCTACCCAAGGCATAACACATATATTGATTTTTCTCTTTTTCATATATGGATTTATGTCTATTAATGCTCCTTATTCAAAAGGTTCTTTTCCATATGAAATGATTTTGTATCAGGGGACACTTACATATATAAGAATAAACCTGCCATCTGGTACCGAAGAACATTTTTCTGGGGAGGGAAAAATACTGAAGCAAGACTGGCATTGCTAATGTTTAGGCAAGGGTATTTTTAGACAAACAGTACTAGGAAATAGACAACTTAGAAAAATCAAATTATATAAAATTATTGGGAATATATCTTAAACTATATGTATTGTTTATTTCCTCCAAATATCAGCATTTTTATTTAGAATATGCCTTTAAAAAATAATGAGGAAAATGTGTTGGCATTTATTATAGAACATCACTGTAATTTAATGAAAATACATGTCTGACTGTGTGGTGGGATAAGCATCACCTATAACTAACAGCACACCATCACTGCACCATAGTTACCATCAGACTTCCGAGGATGACATCCTTGGATGTAGTGGAAGTAGTTTCAATTTCTTTGTCAAGCCAGCCAATATACAGTACTTTTTGCACCAATAAAACATGGGACAGTTACTTTTCCATAGGAATAAAAGTTGATAGAAAAATTGTGGACTGCTGGCTTTAGATGATTGGTGCAGGGGCCATTTAGGAACTTTGATTTTCTAGACATCAAGTTAAGAATTTAAAAAGCGAATCCTGAAATGAAGATGAAGATACATGAAACAAACTTTTCATACTTAAATTGTGTGCCCAGGACCAAGAGATCAGTAGGTTACTCTGCAGACATTTTACAGAGACCTCTGCATTCATAACTGTAATCCTCACATTCACACTGTATTTTTGTTTGTAAAACAGAAGATTCTGTCCTCTGAGAGTAGCCATCACTGGTCCCTCACTGCCTGTCAGGTAGTTTCACCTTCTCAGAACTATGTACAAGAGTTGTGTCTGTGATTCTCTAGTCATAACCCTTGTGCCCTTCACACTACTGCCCTTAAGTCATATCAAGATGCTTGCTCCTTCCTGTGAGTTACAGCATTTCCCCACCTGCATGGTTTCTCCCTTTAACTGGTCTCCTCTTCACTTTGTGTTTCTTTTTCATTAAACTACTTTTAAGTTTATTGTAAAAAAAAAAAAGATAAGCTTTCAGAGGATACATATTTTAAAGCTAATTAATATGATACAATATAATATGCACATAAATATCACATGGAATTCCATATATAAAATCTTGAGTTTATATGTATCAGTTAAATACTGAAAAAACAAACAAACAAACAAATCTTCATGATCACGGCTGAAGACAAGTTGGAGCAAAGGCTGCTTGGTAATGTGAACCATGGTGGTATCTTCCTCCTCCTCCTCTTCTTCTTCTTGTTTTTGTTCTTTTGTTCTTGTTATCTTTCCCCATCTTGTTCCTTTCCTCCTCCTTCTTCTGATTGTTATGTTCCAAATGCAGTCTTTTTTTCATTTTTTCTTTTCATCTGGCTTTTCAAGATGTGGTTTCTCTGCATATCAGCCCTGGCTGCCCTGGAACTCTCTGTAGACCACACTGGCCTCAAATTCAGAGATCCACCTGCTTCTGCCTCTCAAGTGCTGGGATTAAAGGCGTGCACCACTACACCTGCCTGACCACCGTGTTTCTTATAAATGAGTCTTCTCTTGTGAACTTATAGTTGCTGTCTAAGTTTTGGTAAAACAATTCCCTCTATGAATCTTCATTCTGGACTTCTTCTTGTCTTTTTATATATATTTATAAATTACTCTGTTGGAGCGTACTGAATATCTTTTAGAAATTATCTTTTTGATGAAAGAGGGGAGCATGTTAATATTACTTTCCTGACAACTGACCCACTGTTTGCCATGTTGGCAGAGAAGTTAAGCCACGATATTTTCAAAGGAGTATGTAATGTCCCCTCCCCAGTATTGGAGTAGATTGTTTCTTGACTTAATGGTGAAGAATCTGAGTCATACAGAGCACTTGTCTTCAGGCTGAACTTACTTTGTGAGATCTTGAAGTCAGAAAGGTAGTCTCACCTCTAGCTTAGCAGTGGTTAAGTGTGACCTGACCCCAGAAGACAGAAGAAGAGTTCTGCAATGGTTGGAGGATCAAGCAGTGGAGCGTAAGGGTTTCCTCACATTCCAGGGGTATGTGATTGTACTTGTAACAACTCGTTACTTCAAGGTCAAAAAATAGACATGTGTGTGCACTTTATACCAAAGCACTGTGTGTATTCAAAATAGAGGCAGTGTTCTGTTTTAGGAGAGTACCTAAGAGTTAACTCAGACTTCCACATGTTTAAGAGTTTTAGGATTAACAGCAATCATGGAGATCATCACTGGAAAAAAAAGTTGTTCATGAAACAGGAATGGCTCATGGGCAAGATGAGAAAGTGAAGGGAAAAGTTAGAGTGATGATGAGACACAGAGAAAGGGAAGCAAGTTCAGTGGTGGGAGACACTGGTACTTGAATCCACGGGCCGTGGAGAAAAGCAGCCGTGGGTTAAAGTCTTACTTTTCTGGTTTCTGCAGAGCACATTAGCTCTCTACAGCAGGGTTGTTTAGTTCTGTCTGAGTTTTGTTTGGGGAGAAATCTAGGTAAAAAAGTTTGTAAAGCCATTAGAAATACTCAATATATAGTTTGTGTGCAGCAAATGGCTACCTCCACAAAGTCTCACCAACATGGCTGCCCAATTGTGAGCAAAGAGGATACCAACAGTTATGCCTGTGCTATTTGGGTGTTTTTCAGAAAGTCCATGCTTATGACTACACCACTGCCATTTTTTAATTCTGAATATGTTTTTTTGAGGTTTTATAATATAATTATAACATTTCTCCCTTTCTTTTTCTCCATCTAAACCATTTCATATGCTCCCCCCCATATTCCTTCAAATTTATGGCCTACTTTTACTAGTTGTTATTACATGCATATATTATGTGTATATGTGTGTGTATATATATATTCCTCAACATAATCTGTCCAGTCTGTATGATGTTCCTTGCCTGTATATGTTTTCAGGGCTGACCATTTGGTATTGGATAGCCAAGTGTTGTGCCTTTCCCAAGAGAAGATCACTTCTGTTCCCAGAATTGCTTAGTTGTCTGTAACACTTTGTGTAGGTTGAGTAGGTTGAGGTCTTGTGGGCTTTTTCTCTTACTTTGGCATGTCTATTGGTGTTATCTTTGTTCACCCAGTTTTACTCACACTTTCCTCTGACAGTATCAGCATTTCAGAACTTGTGTTAAAGTCTTTGATCCATTTAGAGCAGACTTTTGGACAGGGTGAGAGGAATGAATCTGCTTTCAGTCTTTCTACAGACAGATATCTGGTTTTTTGTTTGTTTGTTTGTTTTGTTTTTTTTGTTTTTTTTGTTTTTTCTTTTTAAATTTTTTTTTAATTTTTAAAGTATTTTTAAATTAATTTATCAGATATCTGGTTTTTAAAACACCATTGTCTTTTCTTCAATGTATGTTTTTAACACTTTGTCAAAATTTAGGGACTGTCCAAATGTAGGTTTATTTCTGATTCCTTTATTCTATTATTTACATCTCTCTCTCTCTCTCTCTCTCTCTCTCTCTCTCTCTCTCTGTGTGTGTGTGTGTGTGTGTGCGCGCGCTATACAGATTTTGCTACTGTGGCTCTATAGTATAATTTGAGGTGAAGTATTATGACACCTCTGTGCTACTCTCCTTGTTTAGCACTGGTTTGGCTATCCAGGCTTTTTTTTTTTTAACTTCAGTTTTAACATTGGAATGCACTGAACCTACAGATAACTTTGTTTAATAGAGCCATTTTTAAAAATAAGGGACAGGAATAAACATGAACGTGATAACATTCATTAAAACTCACCAACTTATCAACAATGACTATGACAGCGAAATTGAAATTGAATATTCATAAGAAATGAGATAAATGTGGGAAGATGAAAATGATCATATGTTGTAGCAGCTTCTTCCTAGGTCCTGACATCAGTTCCTTCCATGAGGGGTGGGTGATGCTGCCTGCACTTATGACTTCTTGTCTTTTCCATAGTTTCCATCCGGTGTTGAACCAGAGCTAGACAAATGCCCAGAATCTATCACAGCTGTGTGCAGGGGCTTCTCATAACTACATCTGGCTTTGGCCATGATTTTAAGAAACAAATTTCATCACCAACATATAATTTAATATTGGGAAGCAATTCTGTTAGTTAAGGTTGAGGCAAAACTTTATTCTTAGTCTAACTTTTTTTTTTTTTTTTTTTTTTTTGTAGAGTTTCTCAGTGGTGTTTTGCTCATCTCCTTTTGTTCAGGAGGCAAAAGATAAGATTTAAACTTAATGGCCTCTGTATGTGTGGTTGTCTGTTCTCCTTAGTCTACCGAGTCATTGGTCATGTGGACCACGCATTGCAAGGATGATCCAAGCCATGCCAATATGTGTTTGAAATGAAGGCTGCACTGACACTCTGACTCAATCCAAGGATCTATAGCTTCAACAACATGATAAGCCCAGAAGCATTCTTCCTACAGTCACTATTAAAATGAGTGCTATTGTGGAAAGAGTGTAAAGTGAGCAAAGAGAAAGACATTGACATCAGATAACAGACACACATCCTATGACTGTGTTGTAACAGCAGGGCAGACTTTGAATGTTTAATGAAGGCTTGAAGATCTTGTTTTCAAAGCACACTAGGTAGAAACACCTGAAAGAGTGCATTTGGGGTGTAGGGCTTTGCATTGTAAATGGCTGACAAGCATGAGTTAACTGTGTTACTTCTACACATCCTACTGAGCCAAATAGAAATGGCTGTTAAAGGAAGATTGCTGTTTTCTAGGGCCACGTGGTATAATGTTCATAATGTCAAAACTGTTGCAGAATTATAATTACTGATTTTTTTGTGTGTATGTTCGACTATGGTACTGGGTCATATATCAAATAACACAGTGGGCAATGTGTTGAGTGTTGAGCTTGGGAAATGAAATGGCATTGATAAGCTGAGATTGTGACAGGAATTTAAAATCAGAGCTTAATAAAGCACAAACATTTTGTTAACTGTAACATGCTAGAGAACAATTGGTCATAATGAGGAATTGCTATAAAGAATAAGATGATCATTCAGGAGATGAGTTTGGCAAGGATAGATTGTCAGGTGGGTTTGGAGTGAGGAAAATAGTCAGTACAAGTGAAGAGACGATCTGAAGCCAAAAGGAACTTCCTCTGAGGCAAGAATAGATGCAAGGTTAAAAATACATATGGTCTATATTGCCTCTCCCAGTTAATAACTCAGCTTTTGCTTTAGAAAGATAATGAGGTGTGTGACCTATTTCTATACATCTGGGTACTTACACAGAACCTATTAAGCATCTGACAGTCAAGTGCTGGGAGTGCAGCTCAGTGGCCGTGTGCTTGCCTAGCATGTGCAAAGCCCTGCGTTGGATTCCCATGCCTCTCACCTCCGAATGAAGAAAATCGGTGGCTGCTTCCATTCAAAGTCTGTGTGAGTCATGACCACCTCTGCTGCTGTGTCGTTCTTAAATGCCTGGAGAAGCCAGTAGGTTAGCATTCAGGAACTTTCCATTTATCGACACTGGTTTACTTCTTGGTGCGAATTTTGCACATTGACTCACAGGCATTACTGGAAGCTTAAGACAGATGTGAAGGAAGAAAGCATTAGTTGAATTTAGAGTTACTTTGAAACCAAGCTTAAAATACGGAATGGAGCTGGTAATGGTGACTCAGTACTGAACCTAGGTTGATGAGTGAGTGATGGACTTGACAGGAAACTAAACAGCAGTACCGTGTAGCTGCTTCTGAAGAATTTTCCACTGACTGAAGAATTCCAAATGAGAGTACTTCCATGTGTTGGAGGAGTGAGGAAACCTCTGCCTCACATGGATTTCAACTGTCACGGCTCATGGCTCATTTCCCTCATTTCCAGTATGATGGTGGAAGTTTCTTCAACTTGTCAGGGTGCTGTGTGCTCTCAGTTACAAACTGCTGTTTGGCATGTAGGCCTTATAAAACATTTAACGTTTCTTCCTAAGCCTGCTTGCTGAATATCTATTCATCCTCCAGGACCCCGTCCAGACATCTGTTTTAAATCTGTCACTCAAAGGGGGTTTTCCATTGAGGAGGCTCCCTTGTGTAATGTCCCCTGCACTACCCAGTGTACAAAATTTCCTTCCTCATACAGTAGGTTTATGATGGCTTAATTCCACACTGAACAGTGGGTGTGTGGCTATGGGAGCCTATTTTAAGTGATTTCCTCTGTTGTTGTTGTTGCTGTGTTCACAGAATGTCACACTACTCCAAGGAAGTCCTTTGCTTGGCAGCCTTGGAGGCTGTTAGACTTTGGGGGGAGGCACTAATTGGAGCCAACCAAACCTGCTTCTACTCCTTTACTTTGTGATGGACACAACAGACTTGGCTTCTAGCCAACTGGAAAGGAAAGAAAAAAAGCTTTCCTTGCCGCCAACTGGCCTTTCTTACTTATTCAAGAGAACGCAAAGCCTGACACAGTTATTTTAAACCTCAGGTTTGATACCAAATGAAGGGAATCTGTTAAAATTGTTTATCAGATAAAACCCACCTCTCCCAAAGTAAACCACATTTTAAAATCAAACTCAGAACCACTTACAAAGATGTCCTCAAAGGTGTTGTCAATTTTAATATCCACATGCCTTGAATGTGCTTTTTTTCTGGAACAATCTGAGGGGTGATTACCTTGAGAGCTCAAGATTCTCTTAAAGGCAGCATTGGGCCATGTTTGGCTGACTGGCCTTCTGCCACCTGAAGCTGCAGCAGGACTTCTCTCCCATCACCAGGCAGAGGTCCCTTGATCTTCTTCTTACCTTCTAGAATTGTGAGAAAATACAGCTGCGATGGGCACACATCGCCTAATGTCTGTCACATCTTCCATTGGAGCAGCACTGACTGGACCAAGATCCCCATCCCACTTGTTCTCAGGTCCAAAAGACTTCTGATTTAAAGAAGTTATGGGGACAACTTGAAGCACATTGCACATTAGAAAATGTCTTGAAACATTACAAGGAATTGATGCAGGTCTATATTTAGGGACACACACCATCACGCATATGAGGTAGATGACACTTTTGTACAATGTAGTTAGATTTTATTCTGATATAGCCAGGAGAATTAGACATTCTCCTTCCTTCTTCACCACATCCTGGAGTCTTGGTGGGTCAGTTTGTGCACACGTAATCACACTTGTTATCAAAGACACAAGTTGTGGTGCTGGGAGGGAGCAAAGACATGTCACAGGCCTATGAAACTGTATGATGGCAGCCAAAGTCACAGCAATGAGAAGGTCAAACTGTTTTAGGTGAAAGGACCTGTGTGGATGGAGGAGCCAGTAAGACGTGGAATGCTCAAAAAAAAAAAAAAAAAAAAAAAAAAAAAAAAAAAAAAAAAAAAGACCAATGCCTCGAAACTCAAAGATGATGAATCAAAGGATCAGTTTGGAGATGGGGTGCAGGGAGGTCGGGGCCCCGATTGGGCAGATGTTAATGTCATGGCATGACTTCATCACTGTGCACCCACTTGGGTGAATATGAAAACTTCATAATGTGATGGAAGCAGTGTGCTTTTTCCTCTTTAATTTGAATGACTGTGAACCTTTTCCTGTCAGTCAGGGGCATTCATCTGCCTCACGCAGGGGTGGGACTGACATCAGCAAAGACAAAAGCACGGTAAATAAGCAGTTCACTCTGATACCAAGATGAAGCATTTAAATCCATTGGAAACTAGTGTCCCTACTATCCTGGCCTTGTTCACACCAGAAAGAGCTCCTCAAGTTTTGACTGCTCTAGTAATATTCACAATCAAGGCATTTAGACTTGAGTATCCTTGAGTACTTTTTCTACTGTTTTGCATAATAATGGATGACAGTTGTTGTTAAAATATCTGTATTATTATGCCTACCATATTGGGCGCCACTTGTTTTTAATTATCAATACTGGCCTAGTAATTGCTTATTATCAGCATGCCTGGCTAGCAATCAATGAAGACACTGACACTTGTTACATTTTAAAATAGCCTTAGTTAACCTGGGGCAGGGCAGACATTAATTCTATAAACTATTTTCCATAATGGGGCAGGTATGTGATACCTGCCACAATCCCATGCCATCTGCTTCTAATAATGTCTGCCAAGCTACCTCCCATATATAATCCCAAATACTTGCTAATGTTCTTCATCTAGGCCAAATCTCCATCCATGCCTGCCACATATTTCTCTTCCATCTAATCCATGGCAGCCTTCCTCTCTTCTCTTTGGCTCTCTTCTTCCTGTCTTCTCAAGAGCCTCTCTCTTTAAGCCCAGGAATCTTAGCCACACCTATCTCATCTGCCCTGCCCACGTGGGATGGCTCTTTATTAATTAACATCAAAATACATCATGCCCAACAGATGATAGGCATTTAGGAGGTAAGATGCATTCTACTGCAAATGATGCAGAAAAGCATCTACATTCTTACCCGATGGAGTTTTGAATGGAAGATTCAGATGTGAGGTGATTTGTACTAGTATTCAGAGTGTTTGGACCTTGAACATGTCTGGTTGGGAGTAAAATCCTGAAGAAAAGGGGATTCCACTGTGATTTGGTGAGTTGCGGATCACAGAGAAAAACTGATAGCACAGAATGATTGGTCCCAAACCTTCTTCAGGGTCTGTGGAAACAAGGCTCAGGCAGCCCTACGAGTCTGGTGGGGACCCTGGGACTCAGTTGATATATGGAAAGTCTATTCTAGTGTTCCCAGGACCAAGGACCAAGAACACTGCACAGACTCCTATAGAGTAATTGCTTCTACCAGGATCTCTAGGAGATGGTGGAAACACATAGATCTCCTAGGACCAGTGACACTTAGTGTGGCTCATTAAGCAGTTGTGATTTTCATTTCCACATGGAGTCAAGTAAGCTTATCAGCCACAGGACTTAGCTTTGGACATTTGTATGGAATGATGGGACCACACCAAGGGGCCTTGTGGCAAAGTAACAGAGATTACAAAGAAGAGCAAACACCGACAGGTGTGCATCTGAGGCTGTCTGCATCCTGCCACCTCCAAGTTTCAGAATCACACGTCCTTAAACTCAGATGCCACCTAGGAGTAAGGAAGCATGTGCGAGAACTGTCAAAGAATGCTCTTTTGCTGGAGGTAACTAGATTTCTTAGGAAAACGTTATTGAAATGAGATGAAGAGTGGCACCAAATGACCAGTCATCCACGTAGTCATTCACTTCCTAAGTAACTGTTGAGCATATTTGTATGTCACGCCCAGGAAGGACAAGGACCAATCGTGGCCTTGTGAGAGCTGTAAGGTGAGTTTCAAACTGAAGCTCTAAGAAGAGAAATGACTCAGTTAGAGTGAATACAAATGCTGCACTTGACGTTCCTGTTTGAGTAGTGTACCTTTTCCATCCTATGCAGGGTTCTGGTGGCACATGTGACTCAGTTATGGGTAAGAGGAGCTAAAAATGACCATAGAGCTTACAATTTGTTGGACATTGCATTTAAGTTACTTGACAGTTTATCCCAGAGGCCGTGAGAGAGTCATGGGGTGTGAGAGCAGGAAAGCATCTAGGAGGACAGGTAGCCCATCCTCCTGGTTTGGCTCATGAAGAAACTGACAACACAGGACATTGCAAAGAAATCTGCTGCTGGGTCAAGTGTTTGAGTCCATGCTCCTTGACATTGGGCCAAGACTTTTTTTATATATATATATATATATATAATAGAATGCAGCTTCCAATCTGATCCTAGTAAGAAACATTTGCTGGTCAGTATCATTAATTATCACAGGGATCTGGGGAAGGGTTTCTTGGGCTGGCTTTTAGAAGTAATGGGGATGTAAGGAGCAGGGTCTTAATATTTAAGAAGAGTCGGGGCTATAAGAAGAAGGGTGCACCTTGGTGACGTTAGGTGAATCTTCTCTTTCCTAGAGTTCTCTAGAGAAAATGAGGGTAGACTGGAAAGAACTCTAACTCAATGCAGAGTACTTAGCTACTTCACAGTAGAAGGAAAATCTACTATAATAAAATAAACATATGTGGCTCAGGAAAGAGACACCAGAGCTCAATTCCAGATTTTTAAGAAAAAATTATTTATTTACTGTGTACATTCTGTGCTCTGCTTACATGTGTGCTTGCACACCAGAAGAGGGCACCAGATCTCATTATAGATGGTTATGAGCTACCGTGTAGCTGGTGGGAATTGAACTCAGGGCCTCTGGAAGAATAGCCAGTGCTCTTAACCTCTGAGCCATCTCTCCAGGCCCCAGAAACCAGATTCTTAATCAGACGTGAAACCTGTAGCAAGAAATTTATTTTAAAAAATGACTTAAGACACAGAAGCTGTCAATATCTATCTGGAAAGCTCGGGTCGGACCTGTGTTCTCTGATGGTGATTCCACGCATTGTCTGAGGTGAGTTCTCCTCAGACGTGTAGCAGCAGTGACCAGGCTTTCCCACCAGGAAGAAGTGGCCCTCTGCCATCTCTCTGTTGGTGTAATTGACCTTGTGCTGGGCCCCACGACTACTGCGGAGTTTGTAGCTACAATGAGTAAAAGCTATGTGAGTAAGCTTTGAAAGTAAGAGCTAAGCACTTAACCCATGTTTCCCATTTCTGTTTTAGAGTTTTATTCAAGATACAGGTGATTTTCCAAGGGAGTATCACATGCACATTTCACCTTTCACGCTTGATATATCAAGCAAAATGAAAGATTGAGAATGATTTAACTAATGCTCTCATGCCTTTAACCACGTGGAAGGTGGAAAGTGGGGCACCAAAAGTGAAAGGCGCAGACTTTTTATAGGAAAAATAATATTGTATGAATATATTAATATAAGCTAAAATGCCATTTGATTTTTTCTTTCCATTCCTGTTCCCTTCCTCTACTTAACACTTTCTGAAATATGTAACTTATGATGCTATACTTCATTAAATTTTGTTTAAAGCAATAACAGGATGCACGTCATCTCAGACAGAAACGACTTGATATTTATGCAGATAAATTGGCCATTTGCAGATGAATTCATTTTACATTGTTTGGGTACCAGAGGACCCAGTTTTCTTCCTAACCTTGTATGTCTGGTACTTCAGCAAGATGGGCAGAGAACAAACTGCTTGCCTGGTTTCTATGGTGACTAAGAGACAACACCATGATGCTCTCAGGGTGCTTCTGGCTGGAAATGTCACAAAGATAGACCCATTTGTTTCATTACACACAGTAATTTACTTAAGATAGATGTTTTGGCCACGTGTCTTAAAACATACTGATGACTGACTATGACTGCTCCTCAGTGCTGAGTCAAGGTAGGCCCATGTGCGAGCCTGCGCCTATATTATGCACATATCTATGCAGTGTGTGTGTGTGTGTGTGTGTGTGTGTGTGTGTGGGTGTGTGTGTGTGTTTGAGAGAGAGAGAGGGAGGGAGAATAGATGTAAGCATGCGTAAAGATATGCAGTGTGTGTCTATGTACACATGTGTATGTGTGAGTGTGTGTTTGAAAATGTTAGGCAAAACAAGCTACACTTAATTTACTACATTAGAAAAAACAAATGACATTTCTAACTTCAGTCCTCTTAAAATTTTTTAATGGATTATATTTATCCCATTTTATAAGAGATTTGGCCTAGTTATTTGTACTACGGCTTTTAGTATTTTGTATAGATGGGAGTGCTAATAAAAGTGATATATTTTTGTAATTTAACCAACAGTGAGAGCTTTTCATCTCATTGAATGCTACGTTAAAAATGAAAGTTAGAAAAGGCAACTTCTCTTCCCCAAATCCAATTTAAATACTCTTTGAAAAAAGTAAGTGAAAGCATTTGTAATACATTTATTTGCAATATACGTATATATACATATATGTGCATGTGTATGTATATCTATCCTCTGGAGCCGCGTGAGATAATTCAGCTGGTAGAGATGCTTGTTGCCTGATGACCTGAGTTCAGTCCCTAAGACACACGCTGGGAGGAGAGAACCAGTTACAGCAAGTTATTCTCTGACTTTCATATATGTTCTTGGCCACGAATGTACACACACACACACACACACACACACACACACACACACACGCACACACACATACACACACATGTACATACACACACATAGCCCCCCCCCACACACTGTATATATGAAAAATTACATTTTTTCTTTGTCTTAAGAGAATATTTAGTTTATGGGCACACTCTCATTGCTCTTTTTGGGTGAAGTTTGGCTTAAATATTGTGCTTAACATAAGCTGTGAGTCTTTCCTGTCTCCCTTAATCACTTCAATGAAAAAAAAAAAAAAAACGGTAAAAAATTGAATACAAGAAAAGTTACAATGGCTTTTCTGTGACTAGTTTAAACACCCCTTAAGTTCTTCAGTGGAAATGGAATCCTGAGTTTGAGGCAAACAATAGGTTGGTTCTAGAGGGAACTTGGCTAAATGGTAATTGGCATTATATTGAGTGGTTTTCTTTAATGGTCACGAAAAAAATCATGCCACATTATTTTAAAAGGTTCATTTTCCACTTGTATGTGTGTGGGGAGTACGCATGCATACGTGGGCACATACATGTACGTGCCAGTGTGGAGGTGCCTGTGGAGCCACACTAGGGAACTAGATTACATTTTTGTAACATAACATCTGGAGTAACTAATGACTGTGTGTCCTGGTAAACAAACTCAGGTTACCCAGAAGAGCAGTAAGTCCTTTTAACTGCTGAGCCATCTCACAAGACTCATGTTATGTGTTTTCTTTTTCTTTTTCAGTAGAAAGGTGCATGGAATTAAGATTTAAGCTTATGGCTTATTTTCTTTGGAAAAATATTTATATCATCTTAATAGTAATAGATGTAAACCATTACTGTAGACAGAGAGTGCCAGTACAGATGAAAAAGTCCCTCCAGGAAAAAAGTCCATGTGACAAAGGAAGCCAACGCACGGCTATGATAGAGTGTCTGCCTGTGCGTTTGGGCTTGAATGGTCTCCTTATCTAACTTACGGCCATGTAAGAAGCCTCATGAGTTTATGACTGCGCGCTGTGGCTAATGATGGACACATTAATTTAGATGTCTCTCTATAAATATATGTGCATGGGTATACTATGGAATATGAGATTTTCTATTTTACCTTTGTATGTCGAGTTTGTGTAGGCATCATAATTTCTATGACCGTTTATTTTCAAGAAGTAAATTAAGCACAAAAAAATCTCAAAAGAAATTACAGGGGCTGGAGAGACGGCTTGGAGGTTAAGAGCACTGCCTGCTCTTCCAAAGGTCCTGAGTTCAATTCCCAGCAACCACATGGTAGCTCACAACCATCTACAATGAAATCTGATGTCCTCTTCTGGCTTACAGGCACACATGCAGGCAGAACACTGTATACACAAATAAATAAATTTTTAAAAAAAGAAAGTATTTTTCTTAAAGAAACTAAGAATTCAGTTACTATTATAACTGCATTTAACGAGCAATGAGACTAGAGGGCAGACAGGCAAGAAGTTTGTCCCTTAGTCACCGGAAGACAGAGCTGACCTTGCACACATATGTTTTCTTTTGGCTCAATGCTCTCTCAGCCTGATTTCTACTTCCTGGCATGGATTAGAACTTCTTGATTAAAAATCAGTGGTTCTTATAAGTCTCCCCTCTCTTTGGTGATGACAAGAAAAATGCAGCCGTGTTTCTCTGAAGTGTTTGCACATGCCTACAAGTAATTCCCACCTTTGAGGCTTTTGATCTGGATTTTTATGGATCATTCAACCAAAGCCGAGTCTACTCCTTACTTTTCCCTTTATGGCATGCACTTTTAAAACATTTTAATCATGCTCTGGGATGGCTCATTTGATTGTACACTGAACTGCTGGCCTGGAATTCAATGACTTTATCCTGGTTCATCAGGAGCTTAAATAACAATTGAGGAAAGTCTTCAAAATAACTTACCTTGAAAAAACTAGGGTTCGTGTTCACCGTAATTTGGGTTACTGCTCATGGAGTGAAAGCTTCATGTTCTAATGAATTAATGCTCACAAATTTGTTCATCGTTTTTTCTGCTTGTCTGTCTTTTCTTTTATTGTTACAAAATAAAAAAAATTCCCCATACTACAAAATCTTGCGCACCCTGACAATTTGAATTTATTTGTTTATTCGTTTATTTATTTGTGTGTATACGTCTTTGTGTTTTGTTTTGGTTTGGTTTTGGTGGTGTTATTGAAAACTGCACTTGAGCACAGAAGCTTCTGGGTACATTTTCACGAACAGACTTGAGCAACGGTTGTTTTGCTAACTTCTGGGCTCTGGCCAAAACAAAGGGACTTCTATCAGCTGAAATGGCATCTTCAACGTCAGCATAAGTGAAGATTGTTAGGCTGTGAGCATCCAAAGTGATGTCTTGTCCCCACACTTCATCCAGTGTGAGTTAAAGATTGTAAAATAATTACTCTCTTGAAGCAAAGCCAGCTGCGCAACCTCAGCCCATCACCTCCAGCCGTTCATAGAGTCTTCAGTTTCACAGGACTGCCTTGCAGAGGGCACTCACTTGGGACTGCTTAGCCAGCGGTACAACTTTTATTTTGAAGAAAAAAAGTTGGAGCCTCAGAAACAGGCTGTTTTAAGGACAGGGAGGGACTTAGCCTTGCCGGCTTGACCAGCATGTGGAAGGAGAGCTCTTATGGCTGCAATAACTTAGGAGGAGCTCCTACCTGGGTGTCGCCTGGGGTAGGGAAGTTTCTGTTTGTTTTGTTCTGTTCCCGAGGGTCCCGTGTGTTTCACTTGCCTGTATCAACGTGACCCGTGGTGGGTTTTGCACACCCTGCTCTGTGGGGGAGTGCCCCGACGTGCCTGTCTTATGTGGCCTCTATGGACACACTGCCCAGCTGGCAGGGAACAGGGAAGTTCTCTCCCAGCACCCAAAAAGAGAAAGAGGAAACTACTTTTTCCTCTGGGCTCCTTGCAGCACAATAGCTCAGGATAAGTGTCCACAGTCCCTCCCTGGACTTTTCTGGAGCGCATTCCAGGAAGAAGTTCAGCCTTCATCTTTAAATGGATGAGTATGTCACAATCAGGAGGAAACATCTCCAAAGACCCATCTTTAGGTAAGTCGTGCTGCGTCCCAGGTGGTTCCGGGGCTGGGGCTGTCAGCCACAGAGGTTTCTCTCCATCTTCAACCTGAGGAACGTGGCATTAAATTTCAGCAGAGCAGCAAAGAGTGCCCGGAGTTTAACGTCAAGCATGCTGAAGAAATCCTCTCACTTTCTACTTCCTAAAGCTCTCTACCTAAGCTCTTACATCGATTCCTCAAAAATACGCTTTAAACATCTTAGCCAGTCAAGCACACAAGTGACAGGGAGTTGGAAAAAACTTTTGAAATGTTGTGCAATCTCTCCCTGTTGCTGAGCGAGCCGCACTGCACACTCTTCAAATTGGAAAATACTGTGCTTGGATCTGTGAACTGATTACACTTAAGGGCAGGCTGTCTGTACTATAACTGCTACGTCTGTCTGAAGCAATGCGCTCCGAGATAAATCTGAATTTGATAGCTACTGTACTGGAGTGTACATTTTCTAGATCCTTTGGGAATATTAGGCGAGCAGTTAGGAAAGAATAGGACACAGAGGAGGACTCTAGTCAACAGAATGTGTGACCAGGAAATATGGGTGTAGCAGAATGGGCTCAGCTAAGGTTTATTTGGTGTGTGTGGTGAGGGAAATGCTCTTTCTCTGGGGGAGCAATGATTTCTAATTACTTTTTTTTTAGCTCTTTGTCTAGTTATCTGTTATGTACTTTAGGACTCAGCATTGAAAGTAAAAGGTTTTTAAGAAGGTAGAAAATGAACAAACAAATTCTGCTTCTTAAAACAAAGGACATAACTGTCGACTTTCTATTATCGCCCCCACATACAAACTTAGAAAATGTTAACAATGGTAAATGCTAAACGCAGTTGTAGCCACTAGTTGTTGATTTAGGATTAAATCCAGAATAATAGAAATCAATAGAAGGGACTCTTGTTGTTACTTCATCCTGAATATGGGTGGATCTTAAAGAATGAAATTACATAGAGTGTCATTAAAGAGTGAAATTACATAGAATGTCATTAAAGAGTGAAATTATATAGAATGTCATTTTATGTACTAAGTAAATATTATCACAGTTTTATTAATAGAAATAGTATACCTTGTTAATGCTTGACACAGATATAATGTAAATCTGTCTAAAACATTTTGGAGATGAATTATACATAGATCCATGCATATTCCATGCACACGGACTTCTGTGAGATTGATAGTTATTTAGAGTGTACCTGTAAATACTGTAAAGCAACTGCTATAACTGTTATCCTCAAAATGCACATTTATCTCAGAGTTCTTCCAACCACATGTGATTAATTAGTAATCTAAATAATAATAATAATAATAACAATAATAATAACAATAATAATAATAATTCTCTGTTTTCCCCCAAGCTCATGGTATACACAAACTGCTCAAACAGGAAATTACTTTTTGTTCAGAAGGCAGACCCATCTGGCCATCTTTCTTGTGCACTGATCTCATGGTGGGAGTTTAGAGGAATGAGGTAGATAATTTTTTAATGTCAAATCCTCTTCACGCCTCATAAGTTATGTGCTCAGGCCTTATTGGCTGGTGGACTTCACCCTTCTTAGAGTTACACCATTCAAATGAAAAAAACCTTGGCTCTTTGTAAAAGTTAAGATTTTTTCCCTTAATAATTAGAATAAAACATAGTGAATGTGGATATTTGCTCCATGTTTCTGGTGATCTGGGTCAATCCTCCAGATTGGTACAAAGAAGTCATACCTCTACCCAGGCAGTAATTTCAAGCAAGTGGAAATGGGTCAAGGTTAGATGTAGGGGTGAGATTTACTGAGCAGTTGGCACATGGGCACTTTCATAACTCTTACTATGAATGCACGGTGGTGATGAACGACAGGAGCATAAGGCTTTCATAGACTTATCCATAATTCCTCAGAGGAAGTACACTTGGCCACTGGCTTCTTGATAGCTGTTTATCGTTTTAGGCAAACTCTAGTCTGGTGTTTTGCCCTTATCACATGCTCCTCCTATTAGTACCTTGGCCCCTTGACTCCTTGGACATCCCAGCTGTCCAGAGTCTCACTGGAGCATCTCAGGACTGTTTTTTTCTTCTTGGAGATGTTGTTCTAGATCTTTCTTACTTGGTCTGTTTCTGCCTGTCGCACCACTTCTCAAGAGCTTTGCCTCTGGTTATCAGTCCACTTGGTAAGAAAATCTATTTCATATGCATCAGTAGGGCTATGTAAATTTAACAGAACTTCTGGGTGAGTAGTATCTTAGCTGCTTGTAAAATAATTCATTGAAAGTTTTAGCAAGACAGGAAAGGTTTGGAACTTTCATTCTAAAATACTAAATTTCTTTATACAGGGTGGCATGTTTTGTAAAACTCATGGCTCTAATTCAACCCACCTGTACTTCTCTGGAAGACTTTGAGACCATTAGGACATTAGCATGTATGTGTGGTCAGAACACTCAAATGGCAGTGCATTGCAAAAGGGAATAGCACCCTGGGAAAAACAGATAATAGGAATAAATTATTCTGACACTTACACGATCTTAGAGAAAAGATATAAAACTATGTTTGAATTCAAGTTTTGAGACAGAATTAAAATTCATTTTGTATCATCATAATTACTGTAGATTTAAGAAACTAAAAATAGTTTTTTAAATGGGAAAAAACAAGTAGGATTTTGGAGTAACGCATGGTGCATACTGACATCATTTATCGCCTGTTTGTTTCTAAGAATGTACAGGTCTCATACATTGAGAATTCTCAAAATAGTTCACAGAGTTAGGCTATCAAATCCTTCTTATAAAGGACTTCCTTGGAATGAACATACATACTTATACACATCTCCATGTGATGTGAGGTAAAGAACAAAAGCAAAACTCCTTTAATGGCCAAGGAAGGAGTTTGTGTAATCTTGTTCCTGAATAGTGCGTAGATCTTTGGGATTAGCCCTGAACAATTGTAAATGGTGCTTTCTGAATAGACTCCATGCTTCTCGCAGGTCCTTATAATCCAATCTTATGCAGAGAAAAGGTAAATCTTTATTTCTAGGGGAAATTGTACAGGCATGATAATTTTCCAGGAAGGAAACACCATCACAAAACAGATATTTGTATGTTTCCAGCCAACGACACAAATTTCTGCCCCCTCAGCACTGACAAAAGAAAGCTACGTGGGTCATTAAAATCCAAGAGATAAACCAACCATTGATGAGCCAACCATTGATGAGAGAGACCTCTAGACACATGTGACCCTTTCTGGAACTGCAAATGGATTTTTTTTTACTCTGTGGTCTAATACCTGACACTTTTGTGTCTTCCTCATTTATTGTTTTATTGAAAGGCATCAATTTTTATCTTAAAATTTAGCACAATCACATAAAAGACCCTATATAGCTTCAGGAAAATAATTGCTGAAAGCATGTCTGTATTATCAACTTCACCTTGCTTAGTCAGCTTTCTCCAGTACCATGAGATGAACCAGCCTTAGCATCTGAAACCGAGAAATCTCAGTTTTCCCTAAGAAGCTTCAGCCATAAAACTATTTCTGCTTTGAATGCTGTTGTCTTGCAGAGTTTAAGCATGGGCTTTCTCTGTGAGATCACCCCTGACTCACTTCTCACATTACCCGTCCCCCCTGCCAAATTTTATTACATGTGAGTTTTTCCCACTGCAGTTCATAAAAGCTGATAGGTAGCGTGAATTGTGAGGATTCTTACGAGGTAAACCCTTGTGTTGTTTGTAAGCAACACCCTTTGAGCCTCTTCCAGGGTTCAAAACTGGGTAAGTTATTTTGGTGGGGATTTTTTTTTCCGTTAGGAGTACCATTTAAAAAGTCACAAACAAAAGCAAATTACACAAATAGTTTTTCATCAGGCCTAGCAATGAGAACTGCACTATTCATCTGGGCTCTGAGACACTGAGGGGCGATGCTGCCAGAGCCAAAGACTAATGAAGATCATGTTGAGATCCTCCCAGCCTCCCAGCTCATAGAACATGCTGTTTCTTCTCTTTATGTGCTTTCAAAAGTTTTATTTTTACAAGTATCTGTTAACAGTGGAATTCTGAGTGTGTTTTTGGCAGACGTGTTCCGTTCACATAGAAATGTCGAATGCAGTAGGATGGAATGAAAAAAAAAAAAAAAAAAGACCTATAAAAAGATCCTAATTTTGTTTGCGGGTCTATTGGGTAAGGTCTGCAGCTTATGATTTATAAAGTGATATTATAAAATAAGTTCATATTTAATTGAAATATCTACCACGTAGTTAACACCAAAAATTGTTTTGAGTATAATCATTGTTGTTTATTCCCATGATTTAGCTCAGAGTATAAATAATTCTGCCTAAAAGCTCACATATAAAGAAGACCCTGTCTGTCAGATTTTTATATGTTATAAGAAGGAGGCCCATCTAGAGTAGTTTTCTTCTAGGCAAGGTGTCCAGATGAAACTCAGTTATCCTGATATTCATATCCTGCAGAGCTCATGGTGCAACTAAAAATAGCTCAAATAGTGTAAACCATAAAACTCACTTGAAAATTTAAAAGAACTGTGATACATTGTTGGATGTTTTTGTTCCATAAATACATAAGTACTTGGTATCATTTAATTGAAATCTTTTTGGAGTACCTTTTTTCACCCCAGAAATATATAATTTTGAGAAAATATGTTGTAGTGAACACAGAAATAATTAAGTATTAATGTCAACTGATGCAATGGTATAATGCATAACATATCCTTTTTATTCCATCAGTTTTTATAGGATATGGATCTTGTGAGTCACATATAAATTATAACATAGACATAATATAATTCTGTATTTGTAAATATATTTTTCATTTTTTGCCTGCAATATGTGCTTATAAATTTTTTTAGTTATAAAAGAAAGATCCAGGCATGGTGATTACATAAGATTCTATCTCAAAAACTGAGAGAGCAAGAGAGAAAGCGAGCATGTGAATTTGCCAGGGAGACACAGTCATTGACAAGTTAGTTTTAGAGTTTTTGGAAATGTGGATGCTTTTTTTATGTTAGTGATGAATAAAAGAACAGGACAGTTACATTTAGGTTTTTACCCTTTGCTTTAAAATACTTACAAAAGGAGGTGTGTGTGTGTGTGTGTGTGTGTGTGTGTGTGTGTGTGTGTGTGTGTATGTGTGTGTGTCTATGGTTGTATAGGCATGCCCGGTGCATGTATGGAAGCCAGAGGTTGACATAGCTATCTTTCTTTATAGCTCTCTACCTTGTATTTGAAGACAGAGTCTCTCTGTGAATCTGGAACTCACCATTCATTCTATCTAGACTTGCTGGCCAATGAATCCTTGTGATCTGCCTGTCTTCTCGCACCAGTACTGGAGTTACAAGCAAGTTCCAACACACTGGCTTTCATGTGGGGTCTGGGGGTCCAAGTTCAGATCTTCACCCTTGTGCAGGAAGTACTTTATATCTTGAGACATCTCTCCAGCACCGAGAAATGAATTTAAAGTTTAGGACACTGTAGAGCAGTGATTCTCAACCTGTGCCTCACAACCTCTTGTGGGGGCAAATAACCCTTCCTGGGGGTCACCAAGGCCCTCCTGCATAGCATATATTTACACTATTATTCATAACAGTAGCAAAATTACAGTTATGAAGTAGCAATGAAATTATTTTACCGTTGAGGGGCACCACAACGTGAGGAACTTGGATTAAAAGGTCACAGTGTTAGGTAGGCTGAGGCCCACTACTGCAGAGCACGGTGCTGCTTAACAACACGAATCTATTCTGAAACCGGCGTGTTTGCTGAAAATTAATCCTTTCATTGTGTGTGTCAAGGGTGTTATTTTCTCTAGCTAATGGTCATTGTATTTAGAGGACAAGGAATTAACACAAATTGATCTTTAACATGAATTATAAAAGTTAAAGCAAAACAAGCCCGTTTGAACACAAAACAGGTAATGCTTGTTTCCCTAGACATAGTGGAAGCTGCTCTAATTTTTAAGTGGTAATAATCTATCAATAAATTGTAGCTTGTTATGTATTTTAATTTGCCATTGCTGTTTCCATCGAAGGCCTTAATATTAATTCTAAGAAGTAACTTTCATCCGGCATCTAGTGGGGAAGTTCTATGCACGGAGTGCTCCAGGCAACAGGACTCTATGCACAGAGTGCTCCAGGCAACAGGACTCTATGCACGGAGTGCTCCTGACAACAGGACAGTAGGGATGATGGCTTCAGCCACGGAGCCGAGAGCCAGGAGTAGACTGAAGCATGGGAAAGCGTCTTTTACTCAGCTGTGCACATCTCGTTTCACAGGCTAGACAGCTTGCTGATGCTTGAGGTTATTTTGGGAGTTTGGTATGATTTAGAAATGGCTTTTCAAAGATCTGGAATGTTTGAAATGAGGAAAGTCAAGATTATGCACGTAGAATAATCTATTTAATGGCCTCACATCATCTGGAAATTCTTACGTTTTGAGTAATTAGCCCTCTGTGGATTTTGTTTAAGTAAAAATCAGGAGCAGAAAGTCATACCAATGGGTGCTTGTTAAAAAACGACCCATGGCTCTGTAGACAGGGGATAACTTTAAAGATGTCTGCAGTATGTTTACAAACCGAGCCTCTTCAGTTCTTTGCCTGGACATAACATAGCTTTGACAGTTTGTTCTCATGGGAAAGCTTTAGTTTATTTATGAGTTTGATTACGGCTGCCTGGACATGAGCTCTAATTGAGGAAAATCCAACGTTTCCTGAGTTGGAACTGCTGGAAGTGGAAAGGAGCCAGTGCATTAGAAGCGGCAATCCTGCTTCTGTCTGCACTGTCCAGTCCTGCTCTTCCAGAGACCACTGCTTCTTAGGAAGAGGCTTTATTTCTCAGTGGAATTGGTGTTCATTTCCAGTGTCTTTGTGATTTAAGACTGGTATCTTAGGATACTATTTTTAGAAAAGGTGTGTGTGTGTGTGTGTGTGTGTGTGTGTGTGTGTATGCTTGTCTGTGTATGTATGTGTGTGCTTGTCTATGTACATGTGTGTTTGTATAGGTGTGAGTGTCTGTGTGTGTGTGTGTATGTGTGTAGGCATGCTTGTCTATGTACATGTGTGTGTGTGTGTGTGTGTGTGTGCATAGGTGTGCTTGTCTGTGTACATGTGTGCTTGTGTAGGTGTGAGTGTCTGTGTACATATGTGTGTTTGCTTGTCTGTGTACATGTGTATGTAAGTAGGCATGCTTGTCTGTATATGTAGGGATCATTTGTTGGCGGCAGGATGTCTTCCTTAATCTTTTTTTTTTTTTTTAAATGAAACCTTGACCTTTTTGTTTTGGAGAGGCTGTCTGGACCCAAGCCTACCTTGGCCGCCCAGTTGTGGGCTTGCACACATGTGCTGTCGCACTTGACCTTTTACCAGAGTGTGAGGATTTGAACTTGCTTCTCATGCTCACTGAGCCGTTTTCCCAGTCCTAGAATAGATTTTTAAAGAGATAGTTGTTGATTATGCAGTCATTAACCGCTGATATAGGCAGAGAATTATGAGCTTTTAGAATAAAATTACTTCAGCTTTAAAATATTACTGCTTAATTTGACTATTTTCAGGATCAAAGAGTTTGAAACAAATTGATTAAAAACTATGATAATGAAAGAGTAAAGCGATGTCATTAACACAGGACAGTGACAATTTTATGGGTTCCAATTTAGGAAAGAACAGAAAGTCTCATGAGGTCAATTCACTTTTAAGTTACATCATTAAGTCAAAAGCTTGGATAGAGGTAGGGATATGTGAAAATTTGGGAGCAATTGTTTGCTAGAGATCTCTAACGAAGATGAGCAATGCCACATCTCCTCCTGCAGTGATGTCTCTGTGGGACACATTAAACAAAGCCAACTCACAGATGCCTAGGTCCACAGCTCAGCGCTTGCTATTTGGTTGAACTGATTTTGGTTGTTTGCAACCTTAGGCTCTCATGGCATTTTCATCTGCATCCTTCTTACACATTTCCTCTATCATAATTACATGGATGAAGGACTGACTTTTCCAAAAAACACAAAAATATTATGTAAGATTCATAAGGCTAGAATCAAAACAGAATGCATTGTAATATCTCTCATAACTCTTAGGAGAATGTGCTTCATACGTAAGAAAGTGCTTACCCAAGGATTCAAACTTAAAATAGAAAAGGTTCAGCATCGTCTTTCCAATCAGTAAAGTAGCACTTGGGGTAATCAATAACAGAAGACATTTGTTTTCTTGTTTTTAAAACCACTTAAAGAGAGGCTGGAAAGATGTCTCATTGAGTAAAATGACTCGCTGCTCCTGCAGGGGACCAGTGCTTGGTTCTCAACACCCACATGGCAGCTCGCTGCTGTTCATAATTCCAGTTCCAGGGCATCTGGCACACTCTGACTCCCTTGGGTACCTCATGCACGTGATGTATATACAAACACAAAGTCAAAACACCACTGAAATGGGGGCTGGAGATACAGGCCAGCATTTAAGAGCACTTGCTGCTTTTGAAGAGAACCTAGGAAGACAATGACATTATCTATTGCTATTTGTAAGTCCCAAAATATGATGCTTAAAATGACACTTATCTCGGAGTGGAGGTAAGGTGAGGGATTGAAAGGTCCCACTGATTTTCACAAGTCTGGATTTGAACTCACTGTGTCTTTTGAACTCACTTGTGGTCTATGGAGCATTTGCTCAGGGTGTTGGTCGGTTTTTATTTGGCTTTCTTGCATTGCATCTCCAACATCTCTCCATGCAATAGCCTGGGCAAATTCTCACCGTCATTATAGGAGGCGGAAGTGAAAAACATTTATTTTTTTTGTAGGCTCCATATGAATCTTACTGAGTCACAATGCCACTGCTCTGTTTGAAAGACCAAGCAGTCAGTCACACGACAAGCTCAGGGTTCATGCAGAGGCCATTATGCCAAAGAGCACACAAAAACGCCTGGAGAACTGGGTGAATTAGTGTAGTATGCTTTTTCCACAAGTGCTCCCAGCTTTCTTTTTCCTCTTTGGTTATTCTTTTCCTTAATCCAACTATAGTTTATTCATCCACTAACGGGAAAGAAGGTCATCTACTCTTCCCTGCTGTAAAGTAGCCTCACTGATTACTGAGGATGGGAAAAATTATTAACAGCGTACTGAGGTCCAGGTGGGTGTTGGGTGGATAATGGGCCCAACAGGGTGCACCTGACTGCCAGGTGACAGCATACCTGAGATGCCTAGTTAAGACATTTTAATATGTTTAAAGCTTAAGGTAGTCTCAACTAATTGCCTAAAAGAGTAGTTATTATCCTGACGTTGACCACCCATGCTTTCCCAGGTTCTTTGGAAAATGGGTCTTTATTAAGCAACTTACTAATAAATCTGAGGAAATCAGTTATTTTCATTGGAACTGGAGAATTGATTATGCAATTTTAGGCAGTTCAGTTCTGATTCTACTAATCTCCTGGCCTAGAAAGTCAGTTTTAGAAGCAGCATCAGGAACATAGCTTTCTCACATTCATTTGATTTGTAGCTCAGTCACAGCTGTAATGTGTATTTTTCTTGGTTTGAAGTTCAGTAATTTCTTTTCAAATATTTTTTTCTACATAATAGATTTATGGTAATGATTTCTTTCTGAACTGTCCCAAATATCACTGTGAAAAGCAAAAGCATTGGTAAAAGCTACAAAGTGGATAACCTTTCTTCTGAATCAGTGACACAAAGAACGGGTGTTTTCGCCTTTGTCAGAATCCCAGCTTACAAAACAAAGCAAACCTCCCTCGCTGGGGTTCAGCAGGTCTTGGGACAGAAAGCTTTGATGTGTTTCTAAAGCTCTCTGAGTTCATGTTAGTTCAGAACTTGCTGTGGGCCTGCTTCCTTGAACAATAGAATCAATACACACTAGAAATAGGACATCTGGAAATGCTCCTAATGACAGCATAAAATTATTGGAAATAGAAACCAAACTTTTCTTTCTCCTTTTCCTCAAAAAAGTCTCTGAGAAGAGCCGGTGGCATTTACCTCTAGTTCTAGTGTCCAGGAGGTAAAGGCAGGAGGATTGTATGTTTCAGTGTGCCAGCCTGCCAAAAAAGGAATTTAAAAAATTGTTACTGTTTTTAAATATAAAAACCTGCTTAGCTCAGTACATTTGATTATGATCTTTTCTCTTAGAAATTCTTTGGTGTGTCTCTATGTGTGCATCTCTCTCTCTCTCTCTCTCTCTCTCTCTCTCTCTCTCTCTCTCTCTCTCTCTCTCTCTGTGTGTGTGTCTGCATGTGTGTGTGTGTGTGTGTGTGCATGTGTGTTGGTAATTGTGTGTGATATGTGCATGTGTGTGCGTGTGTGCGTGGGTGTGAGTGTGTGTTGGTAATCGTGTGTGAGTGTGAATGCGAAGATGCCATAGCTCATATGTGGAGGTCGGGGTACAATATTGGGTGTCAGTCTTCACCGCTCGCCTTGAGGGTGAACAGGGCCTCTGCTGTCCTTCAGGGGCACACGCTAGGCTGGGTGTCACTGAGCTTGCCGTGCTGTGCACTCTCTCCCTCCCATCTCCACAGAGGAGCTAAGCTCACAGATGAACTACTGTGTCATCTCTGTGTGATTTATGGGGATTCCCAACTCAGACTTTTACGCTTGTGCAGCAAATATATTCACCGAGTCATCTACTGACCCATGGCCTCTTAAAATAATTTTTTATTTTTATTTTTTTACATGCACATTCATATCATCACACATATATACAATAAACTACCCACAGCAAGAAGAATCACAAAACAATCAGGAATTATATAAGTCTTACGTTCATAGTGATTTGGCTATTTGTATTTGGCAACCTTGAAGTAAACATCTTTCCTAACTTGGTGTGTCTAAAATTTTGACTGTAAATCAATATATATCATATCTCATCTCTATCAACTTAAAACATATATCTAGACCTAAAAATATCTTAACCCCTAAACAACTAAGCTTAATTGTAAAACCCTTAAATCCGTTTTTACGACGTAGGTGTGTACAGGCTACCAGGAGCTCTGATGTAATAATAGTTCTCAGGGTAGGCTGTATCTTGAAACCCCTGGGGACTCAGAAACAAAAGTGCAAATGCACCATGTCTTAGTTGCTTCTTCTGTTGCTTTGATAAAATCCCCTAATGAAAGGGAAGGGAGGGTTACCTTGGCTCACAGTGCAGGGGAACAGGCCCTCCTGGGAAGGCAGTCTTGACTTCAAGAGCTAGAGACCCCTGCATGCATTGCATCCACATTCAGGAAGCAGAGAATAATGAATTCAGGACCCAGAACCCACTGACTCATAGCACACACTTTCAGCACGGGCGTTCTAGCCTCATGGCTGGAGGCTAGCGCAGTCTAGATGACCCCTTGTGAATGCACTCAGGACTTGTTTCCTATGTGACTCTAGACCAGGTTGTTTCTAATTCATCTTCCTAGCATGTTCCTAAGTGAACATTCCTTGGTGAGACCTAGGAATCAATTCCCTTTTAAACTCTACTTTTCTTCCATGTAGTCAATTTTGATAGTGCCAGCCCTAAAAAGAGGTACATTGGAGATACAGTGACAAAGAAGGGAAGGTGGCTCACTTAAGGATGGCCTTTGTAGAAAGAGCAGGCTTCTGAGAGGCCAATGGAAGGAAGAAGAACACCTAGAATCTGAGGGAGTGAAGCCAGGAGCTGGGAAGTGTTTGGGAAAAGTTCCATAGCGCTGTCTGAGCACCCCTGGGGTGAGGGAGAGTGGCTGATAATTTGGAACAAACTAGAGACCTGACACCAACTGCATGCATTCTGTAGATATGTGTTGCCATTTTTGTGATGTGATGTCAAACCTGAACTGAGCTCAGCATTTTTAGAATGCCGCGCCCTTTTGTCCTAGGACACCAGTGCCCCAACACATTAGGAACAAAACATTGTGTTTGCTACTGCTGCTTACCGCACCATTGCCCCCTTTTTTTTTTAAAGAATTTTTTTTTTTTTTTGCCAAAGATGTTATTTCTATTTTGTTGAATAGTTCTCAAATGTATTCAATTTGTATTTCTCGTTCCTGTCCTTAGGAAGCTGGGCCTGCAAAAAGCTCTGCTTGCTTCTAAATTTCTCCCAAATCTGTCCGATTTGTTTCCTGAAAGTCACCTACCTTTGTTTTTCTCCTTTAGCTAATTGTTTTCTTTCATTATCTGGAAGATAGTTTGACCCCAAGAAATGTTTCCACAGCTAATATTTTCCCTCTTGTCTCAGAGAAACACAGTTGCCTAGCTGGAGAATAGTGAATGTTTCTTATGTAACCATGATGGTGTGAGGTTTAAAAAAAAAGGAAGAAGAAATATTTTGAAAAGTTGAGAAACAATGAACAATGTGACATTATTGAAACAGCTGAGGGCAAATGAAGAAATAACAGATGGGAGCTCTGTGGGGCTTGTCACACGCGCGTGTCACTGTGCACACCAAGTCGGCAGCCTCAGCCTGCTACCTACACCTTGAGTCTCTTCTCTCATTTCATCCCGAAAAGGTTCTTTTCTCAAGAATTATCACCAAATTCATACTTCATGCAAAATAGTTTAAAATCTGTGCCATTTGAACAGGAATTACTTAAAGTTCTGTAGAATCATATGCAAGATATTTAATTAAATTTCACGTGCCGGTTTTATTACTCATTTGCGAACTCTCCTCATGAAGTAGGAAGAATCTAGTTTCAAGGTAAAGAAACAAAACTCCAGAGCACCACAGGAAGCTAGAAGGGATAATTAAAAGCAGTGCCAATAGGAGCAAACAGATAGGTGTGTTTGCACTTACAGGCTTTATCCCCACAGTGGATAGAGCCTAAAGATGAGGCACAGCTCTGTGATCTTTCACTGAGGTGTGCTCCATTTTTTTTTCTAGCCAATGAAATTACTTAACACAAAACCAAAAGCAAAACATGTTGCGTTTCTGAATTATGTAATGCACTTGATTTCCAAGAAAGCTTTCTCTGGAAGGGATGGAGAGGCCAACAAAGAGCCACAGGCGTGTGATCTTCTGCGATAACTGTGCAAAGGTGGATTTTACAGGGCACATACGACGTTCCCACTCGGAATCAGAGGACACAGAGAGCTGTCTCCAGATGGAGAAGGAGGAGGGGAACATGAGATAAAGTTCAGGCTGTTGCTTTGAAAGTATTCCCAAACAGAAGAGATTTGTTGCTATCACAACCTAAACAACCATTTCCCAAGCAGCCTAAAGACCCTGGGGATACTGGAACGTGTGACTTCTTGGACGTGCAATACCACACTCAGCTGCATTATGACTTTATTAATGGAAATGACTAAAATTTTAGAAGTAGCCAGTCTATTCATCTATTTGTTCTGTTTAATTTTCTGTTTGTCTTAAACTGTCTTATTTTATTGTAAACTTCTTCAAATGTCAGACTAAGAATGCCCTTTTTTAAAGAGGAAAAGAAAATCTCACAATGTGTTAGGCAAAGTATAGAGTATGCTACTTGAAGTTTATGTGGTATGGAAGACTGGGGAGACAGAAGGACTCCAGGGCCCAGGAGCCCCCAAGGAGACCATCAAGCCTGGTGGATCTGGACACAGGGGGGCCTTTATAAACTGTTGCACTAACCAAGGTCAATACAAGCAGTAAACCTAGACTCCCTGTTCAGATCTAGCCAATGGACGGCTCACTCTTCATGGTTGGGGGGAGAGCAGAGAGTGCCTCTGACATGAAGTGTGTTGCCCCAAATTTGACCACTTTCCCTCGGTGTGGAGGCCTGGTGACACTCAGAGGTAGGGGAAGCAGGCTATCTAGATGAGATCTGATAGGCTGTGGTCATATGGTGGCAGAAGAAGTCCCCTTCTATGAGAGGTCTAGGGGAGGGGAATAGGGTAAAAGAGAGAGGGAGGGGGGAATGGGAAGACCCAAGTGAGGGGATAATAATCAGGATGTAATCTGAATAAATTATTAAAAAATCTTTAAAATTTTAAAAAGAGTCAGATATTGAGAATGGAGAGATGGCTTTGTAAATAAGAGCTGCCTGTGTAATTGTGAGGACCTGAGTTCAAATCCCTGCCACCACATAGAAAGCTGGAAGTGGCCACACATACCTGTAACCCTAGCAAGAAAAGACAGAGACAGGATTCTGGGAGCTCACTGGCCAGCCTGCCTTGCTGTCAGGATGAGCTTCAATATTTATGAGAGATCTTAATGTCAAGGATTAACATACAAAAAGACATCCAGCTTTCTTTTCTGGCCTCTACATGAACACACACAGACACATGTATACATACAGGTATAACACACAAATACACACACACACACACTAAAAAGTGAAAGGTCAAATCTTTAGAAGTCTTCACCAAAACTATGTTTGCTACTGAGAAGTGGTAAAGACATAATTGGCTTAAAATGCATCCTTTCCTAGGGTAACTGATCATTCAATAGTGCTTTTCTTTTCTTTTAAACAACACTGATACTTTAACAACAATTAAACTTGTTATTAATTTAAAACATGACCACATTCCAGAGCTAAACATCTGTATGGACTGCCCACTATGCTGAGCAGGACAGGCAAACTCCCCTCATGCCTTTCCGGTAGTGTCTACACAACTGAGGTGGAACTTGGGCTTCGAAGGATTGGTCCCCATGTTGAATCTGGATAACTTCATATGCTCTGTCTTTCTTCCTAGCTCTCATCACATTGATTCTCCTTTCCCTATGGGCTCAGTTACCAGTTTGGCCATCCTTGGTAAACTATGTCATACTCAGCTGGTGAAGGACACTAGTCTGCATTTAATTTTCTTACCTTCCCTCGATTTAAACATATGGGAAATACTCTGATGTTGGTTCCTTCCCTTTTTCTTTTGTCAGTTATCAAGATGCCTTATAAAACTAATGTTTTTGCTGATATGTTGTATGGAGGAGCTATGCTCATATCTGTTTAACATTAGGGTGTTCCATGCCCCATTAGAATAAGGAGTCTATGTGTGAGCAGAAAGTAACCTTTGAACCCCTCCCCCCACCAGGAGGGATGCTGCTTTGCAATTTTCCTTTAGTGAATGGGACATTTTGAGAAAGGGCCTGGATTTTCACACTTAAGATTCATCTGAGAGTGGAATTCTTAGGTGATATTTTCATAACTTACTGAGTTATTTAGAGATATCTCTTCTAAGAATGATGCCCCATTTTCTTTAAGGGGGTTGGGTATATTTTTGGTTGCTTTCTTGGGCTATAGAGGGTTATTTTCAGTGGGAGTTGGTTGTAAGTTGTTATTGTTATTATTGGCCTCATTTAGAGAGAAAATAAGGTTGGACTCAGGGATTTCTCTCTTTTTCTTTATTTTCCATTCTTAGGTTTGGAGATAGGGGTTGAAAAGAAAGAAGGGGGGATATAGAAATATATAGGGAAGATAGAAGAAAAAGTAGATCAGTGAATCTACTCCTCAACTTAATGCCTCAATTGTTACTCACAAGGTTATTTTTAATTCACTGGTACAGAATTTTATATACTGATGCAAAAATAAGTTTAATTTTAGATACAATGGTATAGAATTCGAATGTAAGATTATTCTTCACACACATTATATATATTCCTACTCTAATATGATTTATTGTACCCATAGAACTCAATTATAACACACAATTTATTTCCAATACTTTGAAAGTGCTATTACAGGCTATTTAGGATAAATAAGTTATAAAAGTTACATATTAGTTGATCAAATCATGGTCACATCAATTACTAGTCTATTTTTATCATAAGACTATACATCTTAGGTATAACAGAAAGATATGATTCTATAGAAAGATAAGGTAAAATAGTTAGATAAGGTCTTAAAAAACCTCAGAGACATACAGAATATGACATTTAAAATGTATTTATTATTTTAAAGATTGATAGAAAATGAGACAAGTTAACTCCTGGCAACACCCAACCTACCTCAAAGAAAATTGTGAGCATCAAAGAACCTCCTTATGGAGATACCTTCAAATGTGACAAGCAAGCTACTGGGAAAATGTCCTTGTTTTTACCACAGACTGAATTCTGCCTTAATGGGCAAGCTTGGATGTAGGCAGAGTTGACAGCCAAACTCCGCCAAGACAGAGTAAGCAAGTCCTCAATAGTCCCTGCCTCACAAATATGTCTGTCAGGTATATTGCGCCAGAAGGCTGAAGATGATGCTCCAACAGTGTAGAGAGTTTTGGGTGATTGCTCAGGCAGCAAACTGTCTCTGTCATCTTCTCGTTTGGAAAGCTGCTAACCTGCACTCCTGGCATACTCAGGTAATCAAGTTTATTCCTTCTCAGTGTCTGATGGGGTTGAAGACCAGGTAGCTTAGTTTTACAATTAATCTTTGTTGTTTAGGGGTTAAGATGTTTTTAGGTCTAGATAGATGTTTTAAGTTGATAACGATGAAATATGATATTGATTTACATTTAGAATTTTAGATGCACCAAGAGAGCAAAGATGTTTTCCTCAAGACTGCCAAATACAAATAATCAAAACACTGAAAGTATAACATTTATATAATTCCTGATTGTTTCATGGTTTTTCTTGCTGTGCATAGTTTATTGCATATATGTGTAATAATATAAGTGCATATGTAAAAACAAAAATATTTAATAAAAAAAAGGAAATGTCTCTTCTGCAATAGGTTGTTGGCTGTGTCCATTTAAGACTTAATTTACTTTTTGTTTATTACTCTTTGCGTTATAGATTATCTGTTGTTTGCATTTATTTTCATTAACCTCTTAGTTCCTAGAAAACCAAATATTCTCATCATTTCAGCTATTCTCTCTGATGACTGCTAAATTGACACTTGAAGTTCTCAACTCAGGATACATTTGTTTTCTATCATATATATATATATATATATATGTATATATATTCACTACACACACACATATATATATACATTCAACGAACTGCCTGATTGTTAATCATTAGACCTAATGATTCTACAAGAATAATTGTAAAGCACATGGGGAGATTTGTCATGAATCTGTTTATAGCCTGGATAGTCCTTCATGAGATAGTTTTACGACTCTATACACAGAAGCATATGAACACATATCTAGAGGATAACAGTAGAACTTTCCTGAATCTTTAATGTTAAAAGCAAATATGGAAGGCAAAGATATAATAATGAGACTTTCCATAATTGACAGTAAATTTTCTTTATGCTGAACATGAGTTAGCCTGTGAGGAGTCTAGCTGGCTATTGTTTGAGCCACAATGCTTAGAAGAATGGCTAGCTGCTTTAAACGTCTGTGCTGAGCACTATTAAAGAAAGCCTAAAACATTGCCTTGTATGGCCAATCCTTTCAATATTGAAATTTCAATTTTTATGCCTTTTTATTTCTTTTCTTCCATAACAAAACAGTTGTCACATTATTCCAATTTTGTCTTCAGAAGAGTTCTTATTTCTGTTTTTTGTGCCTGATAACATCAAAGTATTTTACCCACCCATCTACAATGGTGTTTTCCAGACTAAGGCTCTAATTTCCAGTCTCGCAGTTCCTTGATTCTAGAGTTATCAGATGTCTAAAGCTTTGTCCCGGCCAATCATTCCTCTCTTCTGTAATTTGTATGCCCTTCATTTCTACCAAGTGAAAAATTAAGACTACTGACAGTTGCAAGGCTCTTTATCTCTCTCATCTGCTTCTTTTGTTGTAACTCCTAAGTAATTCTTGATGACTAATTTTCTCAAGGACCTGCTTTGTTTCTTCTGTCTGTCTGTTTCCACCTGCTTCCTTCAGTCTCCTGTCTGACCCACTCTCTGCCTTTATGATGCATCAAGTACCACTTCAGTTCTGTCTTCAGGAAAGTTTTCTCAATTGTTCAGCTAGGACGAACTTATCTTATTCTTAGACTTTAATGGCAATAATTCTCATTTGTAGCACAAGCACTTCTATGTATATTTCTCAAGAAGGTTAGTTGTTAATGCATGCTCTGTTTCTCCTTAGTGTGGACTTATTAAGATCTTGCTGCATTTATAAGACATAAAGTAAGAAGAGAATATACATCTTTCTCCTTTTCATTTTATAGAATCATCCAGTTATAGCTCATAGATCGTCACACAGCTAAGTTAAGGAGACGTCTAAACTTGCTCAGTCTCAGGCTTTATTGACCTCAGCAACCTGCTGTCCCATTAGAATAGCCACTTTAAAGCCAAGGAGATCACTTAGGATTTTACCCTTTCACTTATCCACCACAAATGAGAGAAAGAAAAAAACAGAGTTAAAACTAGAAAGGCGTATAGCTCTCTGTCCTCTTTCTATATCCTCACAACCCATAGGCCCTTTTGTCTGAATCCTTCCTTCCTTGTCACTTAATAATACCCTTTTTTTGCTCTGCGTTCAAACTTTTATACTCACAGCTGTTTACACACATACACATCTTGTGCGACTCCAAACCACATAAGACATTAAATACTCTGGTTAATTGCTGATAGCAAGTTAGTTCTTAGAATTAAAACTAGAAAACAAGTCTTAGCTCTTAGTCTAAATCTTCTAGCTTAGTTCATTTATATCTATTAGTCTTCTGGTCAGTAATTGTAACAAATACTGAGCATTTAGTATGCTTGAGATTTTACCCACAACATATCCAAGTATCAGATTGTGAGCATTGTAGATAGACCAACCAACCAAACAAGTTCAGTGATATTAGGTAGAGGGATAGTCCGCTTGCACTGGAGCTGAAATCCTAGTGCCACATATTAAATCAATAACAAGGCTGACTAGTGTAGGATGAAAGTTGAGTCATCTTGGAAACATAAAAACATAGATTACCACCTAACAACCAAGCTTCTGGATTTAAAATGAATCTATCTATCTATCTATCTATCTATCTATCTATCTATCTATCTATCTATCATCTATCTATCCCCAGGGAAATACACATTAACTTCTACAAAGGTAAATTAAAAATAAAATATGTATTCAGGTTTGATGAGAATTTGAAGCAAAGTTTCTCAAGTTAAACAGTATTATTGTGTAGCAAAAGTTTATGTTCTAACAGGTGGGGTTCCATGTTTTGCAGGATATTATTATTAGCAAATGTGTCTGTTGTAGCCAGGGATGTTCTTCTGAAGCAAGCAAACCTACTGATGTAGAGTAATTGAAATGCTTTACAAATAATTATTTTTTATTTTTTATGCACATTGGTGTTGTGGCTGCATGTATGTCTATAGAGAAATTTTAATCCAGAAACCTGGCAACTCTGTAAGGGCTCACATCCAAAGACCTAGGCATGTGTGATCCAGCTGGAACACAGACACACCCTTAGTACACATTTTTAATTCCTTTGGCTGGGATATTGACAGGCCTTTAGTACACACTTTTTAAAAAATTTTTTATTAATTTTTTTGTTACATCTCAGTGGTTATCCCATCCCTTGTATCCTCCCATTCTTCCCTCCCTCCCATTTTCCCCTTATTCCCCTCCCCTATGACTGTTCCTGAGAGGGATTTCCTTCCCCTGTATATGCTCATAGGGTATCAAGTCTCTTCTTCGTAACCTGCTATCCTTCCTCTGAGTGCCACCAGGTCTCCCCCTCCAGGGGACATGGTCAAATATGAGGCACCAGAGTACGTGTGAAAGTCATACCCCACTCTCCAGACAATTGTGGAGAATGTTCTGTCCATTGGCTAGTTCTGGGTAGGGGTTTAAAGTTTACCACCTGTATTGTCCTTGGCTGATGCCTTAGTTTGAGCGAGACCCCTGGGCCCAAATCTGCCTATCATAACATTCTACTTGTAGGTTTCTAGGACCATCTGGATCCATCTACTTTGCTATTCTCCCATGCTTCTCTCATCTAGAGTCCCAATAGGATATCCTCCCCTCTGTCCCAGTTTCCTGGTAAGTAAAGGCTTTCATGGGACATGCCCTTGGGCTAGTATGCAGATAGAAGTGAGTATATACCATTTGATTCTTTCTGCTTCTGGGTTAACTCACTCATTATGATCATTTCTAGCTCAATCCATTTGTCCACAAATTTTGAGAATTCCTTGTTTTTAATAGCTGAGTAGTATTCCATAGTGTATATGTACCACAGTTTCTTTATCCATTCTTCTACTGAGGGACACTTAGGCTGTTTCCATGTTCTGGTTATTATGAATAAGGCTGCTATGAACATGGTTAAGCAAATTTTCTTGTTGTATGCTGGAGCATCTTCTGGGTATATTCCAAGGAGTGAAATAGCTGGGACCTTGAGGAAGCCCTATTCCCATTTTTCTGAGATAGCACCAGATAGATTTCCAAAGTGGCTGTACTAGTTTGCATTCCCACCAGCAATGAAGGAGTGTTCTTCTCTCCCCACATCCTCACCAGCATGTGGTGTCGCTTGAATTTTTGATCTTAGCCATTCTGATGGGCATAAAATGGAATCTCAGAGTTGTTTTGATTTGCATTTCCCTGATGACTAAGGAGGTTGAGCATTTCTTTAAGTGTTTCTCAGCCATTTGATATTCCTCTGTTGAGAATTCTCTGTTTAGTTCCAAGCCCCATTTCTCAATTCGGTTATTTGGTTTGGTGGTTTTTAATTTCTTGAGTTCTTTATATATTTTGGATATTAGACCTTTGTCAGATGTAGGGTTGGTGAAGATCTTTTCCCAGTCTGTAGGCTGTCGCTTTGTTCTCCTGACAGTGTCTCCTGCCTTACAGAAGCGTCTCAACCTCATGAGGTCCCATTTATTAATTGTTGACATTAAGGTCTGGGCTGTTGGTGTTCTGTTCAGGAAGTTGTCTCCTGTGCCAATATGTTCTAGGCTCTTCCCCACTTTTTCTTCTAACTGACTTAGTGTCTCTGGTTTTATGTTGAGGTCTTTGATCCACTTGGATTTGAGTTTTGTGCAAGGTGACGAATATGGGTCCAGTTGCATTTTTTACACATAGACCTCCAGTTAGACCAGCACCATTTGTTGAAGATGCTATCCTTTTTCCATTGAATGGATTTGGCTTCTTTGTCAAAAATCAAATGACCATATGTGTGTGGATTCCTGTCTGGGTCTTTGAGTCGATTCCACTGATCAACTGGCCTGTTGCTGTGCCAGTACTATGCTGTTTTAATTACTACTGCTTTATAGTACAGTTTGAGATCAGGTATGGAGATTCCTCCAGAGCACCTTTTATTGTACAAGATTGTTTTAGCTATTCTGGGTTTTTTGTTTTTCCATATGAAGTTCAAAATTGAACTTTCAATGTCTTTAAAAAATTGTGTAGGTATTTAGATAGGGATTGCATTGAATCTGTAGATTGCTTTTGGTAGGATGGCCATTTTTACTATGTTAATTCTCCCGATCCATGAGCAAGGAAGATCACTCCATCTTCTCATGTCATCTTCAATCTCTTTCTTCAGAGTTTTGAAAAAATTTTCAAACAAGTCCTTCACTTGCTTAGTTAGAGTAACTCCTAAATATTTTATATTGCTTGTGGCTAATGTGAAGGGTGTTGTTTTCCTCTGCAAGCTTGTCATTTGTGTATAGGAATGCTACAGACTTTTTTGAGTTAATTTTGTATCCAGCCAATTTGCTGAAGGTGTTTATCAGCTGTAGGAGTTCTCTGGTGGAATTTTGAGGGTCACTTATGTACACTATCATATCATCTGTAAATAGGGATAATTTGACTTCCTCCTTTCCCATTTGGATCCCCATGATCTCCTTTTGTTGTCTTATTGTTCTGGCTAGAACTTCGAGTACTATATTGAAGAGATATGGAGAGAGTGGGCAGCCTTGCCTTGTTCCCGATTTTAGAGGAATTTCCTTGAGTATCTCACCATTTACTTTGATTTTGGCTATTGGCTTGCTGTATATAGCCTTTATTATGTTGAGGAAAGTGCATTGTATCCCGATCTCGCTAAAACTTTTAACATGAATGGGTGTTGGATTTTATCAAATGCTTTCTCTGCATCTAAAGAGATGATCATGTGGTTTTTTATTTTCAGTTTGTTTATATGGTGGATTACATTGATGGATTTCCGTATATTAAACCATCCCTGCATGCCTGGAATGAAGCCTACTTGGTCATGATGAATGATATCTTTCATGTGTTCTTGTATTCATTTTGCAAGTATTTTATATAATATTTTTGCATCAATCTTCATAAGAGAAATTGGTCTGAAATTCTCTCTCTTTGTTGAGTCTTTGTGAGGATTAAGTATCAATGAGACTATGGCCTCACAGAATGAATTTGGTAATGTTCCATCCATTTCTATCTTTTGGAGTAGCTTGAAGAGTATCGGTATTAGCTCGCCCTTGAAGGTCTGGTAGAATTCTGCACTGAAACCATCTGGCCCTGGGCTTTTTTTGGTTGGGAGACCATCGATGATTGCTTCTATTTCTGTAGGGGAAATGGGACTATTTAGCTTGTTTATCTGTTCTTCACTCAACTTTGGCAAGTGAAATTGATCAAGAAAATCATCCATTTCCATTAGATTTTCAAATTTTGTGGCATATATGCCTTCAAAGTAGGATCTTATGATTCTTTGTATTTCTTCAGTGTCTGTTGTTATATCTCCCTTTTCATTTCTGATTTTGTTGATTTCAATACTGTCTCTCTGCCTTTTAGTTAGTTTGGCTAACGGTCTGTCTATCTTGTTGATTTTCTCAAAGAACCAGCTCTTGGTTTTGTTGATTCTTTGGACTGTTTTCTTAGTTTCTAATTTGTTAATTTCAGCCCTGAGTTTGATTATTTCCAGACGTCTACTCCTCTTGGGTGTTTCTGCTTCTTTTTTTCCTAGGGCTTCCAGTTGTGTCGTTAAGACGCTTATGTGCGATGTTTCCAATTTCTTTTTAAAGGCACTTAGTGCTATGAATTTTCCTCTTAGCACTGCTTTCAATGTATCCCACAATTTGGGTATGTTGTTCCTTCATTTTCATTGAATTTCAGAAACTCCTTGATTTCTTTCTTTATTTCTTCCCTGACCCAGGTGTCATTTAGCAGAGAGTTGTTTAGTTTCCAAGTGCGTGTAGGGTTTTTGTTATTTCTGTAGTTGTTGAATTGCAGCCTAAGAGCATGGTGATCTGATAGGATACAAGGTATTATTTCAATCCTCTTGTATCTATTGAGGCTTGCTTTGTGACCTACGATGTGATCAATTTTGGAGAAGGTTCCATGGGGTGCAGAGAAGAAGGTATGTTCTTTCTTGTGTGAGTGAAAGGTTCTATAGATATCTGTTAGATCCATTTGACCATGGCATTGGTTAATGATGTTATTTTCCAGCTTAGTTTCTGTTTCAATGACTTATCCTTCAGTGAGAGTGGGGTGTTGAAGTCTCCCACTATTATTGTGTGGGGATTGATGGGTGGTTTAAACTTTTTTAGCAAATCTCTTAAAAATGTGGGTGCCCTTGTATTGGGAGCATAGATGTTTAGAAATGGGAATTCATCTTGGTTGACTTTACCTTTGATGATTATGAAGTGTCCTCCCTCATCCCTTTTGATTAATTTTGGTTGAAAGTCTATTTTGTTCGATACTAAAATGGCTATGCCTGCTTGCTTCTTGTGACCATTTGCTTGGAATGTTTTTTTTTTACAACCTTTTACTCTGAGGTAATGCCTATCATTATGGGTGAGATGTGTTTCTTGGATGCAGAAGAATGTTGGATCTTATTTATGCACCCATTCAGTTAGTCTGTGTCTTTTTATTAGAGAATTGAGACCATTGATGTTGAGAGATATTAATGACCAGTGACTGTTAAGAGTCTTAATTTTGATGTTGTTTCCAGTCGAGCATTTGTGTAGTTGTGTTTTTACCATGGGATAGTTATCTATTTCCCGAGTAGTTTTGGTTGTAGCGTGACCCTTTGGGATGGAGTTTTCCTTCTAGTACCTTCTGTAAAGCTGCATTTGTGGATAGGTACTGTTTGAATTTGGTTTTGTCATGGAATATTTTGTTTTCTCCATCAATGGTTATTGATAGTTTTGCTGGGTAAAGCAGTCTGGCCTGGCATCTGTGTTCTCTTAGGGTTTGCAGGATCTCTGTCCAGGCCCTTCTGGCTTTTATGGTCACTGCTGAGAAGTCAGGTGTAATTCTGATAGGTTTGCCATTAAATGTTATTTGGCCCTTTTCCCTTGCAGTTTTTAATGTTTTTTCTTTATTCTGTATGTTTTGTGTTTTGATTATTATGTGACGGGCAGTTTTTCTTTTCTGGTCAATTCTATTTGGTGTTCTGTAGGCCTCTTGTATGTTTATAGGCATCTCTTTCTTTGGGGAAATTTTCTTCTATGATTTTGTTGAGAATAGTTTCTGGGCCTTGGAGTCTGATATCTTCTCTTTCTTCAATGCCTACTATCCTCAGATTTCTTCTTTTCGTGGTGTCCTTAATTTCTTGGATGTTTTGTGTCAGGAGTTTTCCAGATTTGGCATTTTCTTTAATGGTTGCTTCAAGATCTGTGATTGTGTCTTCTAGACCTGAGATTCGATCTTCCATCTCTTGGATTCTGTTAGAAAAGCTCACCTCTGTGTTGCTCACCTTCTTCTGTGAGGTCTCATGTTCTCATTTATCATTGAATCATTTATCATTGAATCCATTTTCATCTTCAGATCTTGAACTGATTTTTTTTTATCTCTTTCATATGATTGTTTGTATATTCCTGAGTTTCTTCCATTGCCTCTTTATAGGTCTTTAGAGCTTGAACCGTTTTATTTGTTTTTTTCATCTGGTTGTTTGCATTTTCCTGCAATTTTTCCAGTTCCACTCTATGTGCTTCTTTAATGTCTCTCACCTGTTTGGCTTCGTTTTCCTGCATTTGATTACGAATTTTATTTGTTTCCTCCATTATCATCCTCATTACTAAGAATTTGAGGTCATTTTCTTGTATTTCCATTGTGTTTGACTTCTCTGGGTTGTTTTCTTTGGGATAACTGGAAACTGGAGACACCATGTTTTGTTTTTGTTTTTTTTTCTTCAGATGCTTTTACGTTGTCCTTTAGACATCTTGCCGTCTCTCTTTTTGTTGGGTAGCTGATGATAGATTCACTTGTTTTCTCACCATTTCCATAGGCTGGAAGCTCTGATGCTTCACTGGTGTGGATGGCAAGAGGCTAGCCCTGTCGTTTTAGACTCTCACAGCCAGTGATCCTCAACTCCCCTGTACTGTGGGTCCTGCAATCGTTCTGGGTCTCTGAATGAGCGTTGGGTCAGGCCAAAGTATCCACAGCCTTCTGGGTCCCCTGCCAAGTCCACTGAGGGATACTGGGCCTGAACTGCATGCTGAGCTCAGCTAGATTGTCAGGGCCCGAATCGTCTGCTTAGCTCAGCTAGGGACTCTCGGCCCAATCTGCACACTGAGCTCCCCTAGGGACTCTGGCCCCAAAATGCACGCAGAGTCCAGCCAGAATTTTTGGGCTGGGACTGCACACCAAGCTCATCTAGGGGCTTTTGACCCAAAGCGCGTGCTGTGGTCAGCTAGAGACTCAGGGCTTGAACCGTCTGCCAAGCTTAGCCAGGAATTCTGGATTCAAACTATGCACTGTGTCCAACCAGAGTCTTAGAGCTGGAACTGTGCTAAAAGCTCAGCTAGAGTCTCTGGGCCCAACCTTCCTGGCAAGTCCAGCTAGGGACTCTGGGCCGAACCTGTGTGCTGACCTCAGCCTGAGTCAGAGCAGCAGAACTTCCCGCTGAGCTGAGCTAGTGTCTTGGGCAGAACTGCTCGCTGAGTTGAGATAGCACCTCGCGTGGAACTGAGTGCTCCACCCAGCCTGTGTCACAGCAGGGGAGCTGCCACTAAGCTGAGCTAGTGCCTCAGGCAGAACTGCTTGCTGAGCTGAGCTGAGCTGAGCTGAGCTAATGTCTCCACGGCACTGTGCACTGAGCTGAACTTGGGACTCAGGGGCTGAACTGTCCGCCGAATCCAGTTTGGGTCTCAAGGCACCATGCGACCCAAATCCTGCCCAGAGTCCCCTCTCCCGCAGCAACTCCCACCGGCCACCACACCAATCCGCCAGAGGGCTCCGAGCTGCAAACCTCAGTTGCCGCTGCTGCTGCCACTGCTGCTCCAATCCAAGAAAATCTGCGCTCCTCCCGTGTGCAGGGGCATGCAGGTCCTCTGCACCCTGGTCCCTTCGAACCGTGGAGCACTCCTGCTCCCGTGGTGTGGGGACCTCGGTGTTCCTGGTTTAGAAATCTGTGCAGTTCCCTGAATTGTTTACTGGAGCTGCTAAACACGGTCCACAAAGCTCGATGCCATCTTGGATCTCCCTAGTACACACTTTTAATTCCAAAAATTAACATCTAATTGGGGGAAGATAAAGTGACAAGTCAGAGAAAGATTTAACAGAATTGAGTCAGAAATAAGATATGCCCAATCTCAGGAAGAGAAAAGAAAGAGAGGGGACCTGAGAGCAGTGAGGGGGAGCCAGGGGAAATTGAATTAGATGCAGTTCAGTTGACTGCAGTGGAGTTTAGTTGAGTGCAGTTGCTGAGTTCCTGCAGTCAATGCAGTCAATTTGTGGAGTTCAGAGGAAGTTTTGCCATGCAGAGCAGTTCAGTGAGAAGCTGAAGCCAGTTTCAAATAGTCAGCTTGGAGAGGAGTTCTGAGCCAGAACAGCTGAATTAAACCAGCCAGCCAGAGTTCATAAAGAACTAGACAGGGTGAGCTTATTTAGCAGTAAGTCTCAGAGTCTGAAAACACTCTAGGTCTAGGTTAGCAGACGGAGGCTGGAAGCTGAAAGTCCAGGCTTACAGATTAGATTGTATGTAGGCTAGAAGCTTCCAGGCCAAGCCTAGGAATAGTTAGATAGAAACACTCTGGCCTCAGGCCAAGCCATGTATTTGTAATGCCTGGGTACTGCTCTCATCTGATCCTATCATCTGAGGAAAGAAAAACAACACATACATATGTCTGTATGAGAGTGTCAGATCCCCTGGAACAAGAGTTACAGACAGTTGTCAGCTACCGTGTGAGAGCTGGGAATTGAACCTGGGTCCCTTGAGAGAACAGCCAGTGCTGTTAAGTGCTGAACCACCTCACCAGCCAGAGTTATTCGGAGTTTTAATACATGATTTCAGTGTCTGAACAAAGGTATAACTTTTCAAAACTGTAGTATTTGCTAAAGTGTGTTAAAAATTATAGTGTTCCATATGAGATAGAAATGTCCACATTCTAGTTTTGTTAAAGAGAAAATTATGGTAGTTAGCACTGAGTGAACATTTACAAAGTGGCTTTTAAAAGACATTATTTCTACAAATAATGCAGTAGAATTTTTTATATATAAAAAAATAAAAAATATTTCAGAGGCATTAGTCTCCTTAAAGGGTATCATCACTAATAAGATTTAAGCTTGCCTCTGCCAAATCACAAAGTCAATGAGAAGTCCATATTGTCTCCAAGTAACAGGGCGATAGTGTCAGGAAATGAAAGGTAGGAGGTTAGAAAATTCAAATATTGAGTATTTGATGATTTTTACTAATTGATATATTAAACACTGCATGAGTAGTGCATAAGGTGATTGGCTACACCCTACTGAACCAAGCAGTAGTATACCAAGCGTGAGGGACTGGGAGACTTCCTAGGTACAGGAAATTTGACATTACATTTCATAGAAAGTTTAACCACAGTAATAAGCAAAGCAAAACTTGCTTTTCGTTATCGTCATGTGCCTGAAATTTTAAATAATTTCAGCAATAAGTCCTCTTCAAAATGTCTGTGTTGGCCCAGCTTTTAAACAATTGTGACTATTGTTGAATTCTACTTATTTTCCATCTACTAATCTGCCATCTCACTATCATATAAAATGTATGTATATAATAAGCATGATTGTGTAGCACGCTTGTTAATATAGTACACATACACTTGATATTCTACTGTTAGCATTACTTTCTACATAGGATATAATTTGGGGAAATTACAGTTCTATTCATAATTGAAGCTACTTATAGTTTCCCTAAACATGAATTATTGGCTACATATGTTTGTTTTAAGAGTCAATGGGGAGCCAAATTTGGAGATTGTTTTTATTATTGTGAAATTATTTGTTTCAAATATATTGTTTAAAATTTGTTGGGGAAATAACAAAAATTAGATTAAGATAAAGGATTTAAGTTAATGGAGATGAAAGATGATAGGTACTGAATTTCATTCAGAAATTTAGACCCAACAAGATAGGAAAGATGTTTATTTCAAGTTTAACAAATGCAAATAGCCAAATCATTATGAAAATAACATTTATATAACTCATGTTTGTCTCATGGTTCTCCCTTCTGTATGTAGTTTGTTTTATTCATGTGTAACAATATAAATATATATGTTAAAAAAAGAAAGCAGAAGCTAAGAAATTATTGACACTTTGCTTTTTTAAAATGTTTATTTGTTTGGTTTTTTTCAAATGCTAGAAAAAATAAACAAAAAGGTTTCATAGCCAGAAAAAAAGCTGTATACTTTTTAAAATTATTTAAGTAATTTATTCAGATTACATCTCAATTATCCCCTCATTTGTATCTTCCCATTCCTCTCTTCTTCCTTCTTTCATTCTGTTCCTCTGTCCTAGGTCTGTGACAGAAGGGGACCTCTTCCTCCACCTTATGATCACAACTTATCAGGTCTCATCTTGGTAGCCTGCTTTCCCTTCCTTTGAGTGCCACCATGTCTCCCCAACAAAGGGAAGTGGTCAAATAGGGGACACTAGAGTTCATGTCAGAGTCAGTCCCTGCTCTGCACACAACTGTGGAAAATGTGCTGTCTATTGGCTAGATCTGGGTAGAGGGGTTCTAGGCTTACTGCATGTAATGTCCTTGGTTGGAACAGTAGTTTGAGCTGACCCACCTGGGTCCAGATCCACCAGCCTTGATGGTCTTCTTGTAGGTTTCTAGGGCTCTCTGGATCTTTCTATTTCCCCATTCTTCCTTACCCATCTCACCTGGAGTCCCATGAGGACATCCTAGTATATATCCCAATTTCCTGCTAAGTGAAGACTTTCAGGGACATCCCTGTTGGGCTAGTATCCAATTATAAGTGAGGATATACCATGTGTATCTTTCTGAATCTGGGTTAACTCACTCAAGGTGATCATTTCTAGTTCCAATCATTTGCCTGAAATTTTCAGGATTTCCTTAAACTAAAAATTCTCTTAACGCTGTTCAATTTTTTTAAACTTTTATTAAGTAAAATATACATTTATGCTTTTGGGTGATGATATGTTGGCCATTTTTGACTGTAGAGATATGTGGAAGCTGTTAAATTCAAACACACACACACACACACACACACACACACACACACACACACACACACATCCTCTCCAAAACAGAACCAAACCAAATCAAACCAAACCCCAAAGACACAAATAACTTTCATAGGATTTTACAAATATCTGCCAAACTTGTCTTTAAGTCTTTCCGTCTGTGTTTTTAGGTCTATAGCTTCACACAAAGAAACAATTCTGAAAGCAAAATTAATGAAAGTACTCTCGAACTAGTCTCAGAGATGTCAAATCGACCAGGCTATAGCAAGCTCTGAATGAGTATTGGAAGATTACACACACAAAAGGAATGCTAGGAGGTATTCGCTGGTAGCTGTGTCTGAATGAAAACTGAAGGGTCTTTGTGAAATCACCCTGGATGGCTGAGGGAAAGGACTTTCTATTTCTCTGTGTCTGCCCGAGTTCTGCAAAGAGCAGTTGGTGACACACACTTGTTGAGTGAAAGAGAACATGACGAATGAATAGTAAACAAAGGCCTGGAGCACAGTAAGCTCCGAATGGTGGCTTGATTGGAAACCTACACTTTTACCATGATCCTGAAAACTGAAAAATAGTTCAATTGACAATCAGAGCTACCGCTTTAGATTTATTTCAAAGATGAAAATTGATGAATAAGTGCAGTAAATTCAAACGTGTAAGTCTTGATCCCATCAAAATATTTTGCGAAAGGTATATTCATGTCTCAGCTTTAAGTGGAGGAGAGCGATATTGTTGTGCCAGGTTGAAGTGGGAGCAAGACCACATGCAGACGAGAGCTGAACATTGGAAATGTGCTAAGTACTTGACAAACGAAAAGCATCATTACCACATAGCAAATATAAAGATTTTGTTGATCCTACTTTAACTTAAAATGGCGTAGCCCTTCCCTCCAACTCTATTTCCCTCAGCACACATAGATTTTTTTTTTTGGACAAGTCTATTCCATTCCCTCTACCTTCTTCAGCTCATGTCCCATGGCCTTGGCATCTTCAGTATCCAGGAGTTTCCATAGTAACTTATACCTCATCTACACAGTTTCCCTCAGAGACCTCCCAGGACTCCATGTAGGTCCTCAGACCTTACCATACTTTGATTGGTCTTTTTTTTTTTTTTTAACTTCCATCCTGTGTCTCCCATGTTCACAGACACAGTACCACAGGGATGGTGGTGCTGCCAAGCTTGGAATGATGCCTTCCTCCCTTGGGCCACAGCTGTACCAGCACCTGTCCCATGATTCTGGAGCACAGTGTTTGAAGGCGCAGTAAACCCCTTCAGCCTGGGCTCTCTTCTTTGCAGTGAATTTAGGTCTTCACAAGACTGACCTCTGATTTGGGAGGTTCTGTCCTGAGGGTTCTGTGCTACATTTCCACACAACACAGAGGGATTTTCTTTAATAGTACAATTCCCTTAAAAAACAAAAACAAACCAGCTGCTCTGCTGTCTGTACTTTTCTTGTCTGAAACATGAAGCTATCTTACATCCTTGTCTTCTGCCAAATGGATAAATAAATAACCTTTAAAGTTCACTCAGATTCTCAGGACATGGACAGAATGAAGTCAAATTCTTGCCCAAACTGTCACACAAAGGAACCAATAGCCCCATTCCTGATAGAGTCCTCTGAAGTGTAATAAGCTACTGGCTGCGTTTCTCTCAATGTTCTCTAAGCTCCCTCTGTACATGGCCATTAAATTCTGCTTAATATACTTGATGGCCTTTCTAGACTAAGGTACCAAACTCTTCCTCATTATAGACTCAAAACAAATCCAAATGCCAAAGAACCACACGGGCTGGGTTATGGCAGCAGTGGCCACACTTCTTCGCATCAACTTCAGGCTTAGTTTCTTTCCCTGTTGCAGGGTTAAAATACCCCAACAATGCAATTTAAATATCTTACAGCTCAAAGTACAGTCAATCATAGCAGGGAAGTCAAGGCAGCAGGACCTTGAGCTGGCTGGTTGTATTGCTCCCAGAGTAAGTGGAGAACAATGAGACCATGACACGTCTCAGTTCACACCTTCCATTTTCAATACTCCAGGATGCCCTGCCCGATGAGCAGTCCCATCCACAGTTCAGATGAGCTTTGCACATCAACTAACTAAAATCAAGATGATCTCCCACAGGCATGTCAGGATATTTTAGATTCAGTCAACTTGACAATTAACACATGTGTGTGTGTATGTGTGTGTGTGTGTGTGTGTGTGTGTGTGTGTGTGTGTGTGTGTAGAGGTGAGGTAGGTATTTTTATCTTTTCTCAGCCATTGTAACAGCATCGTCCAAACTAGTTATGGTGTATATGACTTTCATTAAGTGATACACATTTTATGTAACTCAGTCTTGTTATCATTTGTATTTTGTTGATGCATAGTAGGTCATTTTTAATATGTGCTGGTTTGCATAAAAAATGTTGCCTTCATTTTTTCATATGAGTCATTACAGAAAGGTTGTCTCCCAGAAAGGCAGTAGTCAATGGAGACTTATGTACCACTGTAGATCTGGACAGGCAGGCTTTCTAAAATTTTCATTCGTACAAATCATGGGTCCAGTATTTATTTACTCTTGGATTTAGCCCATTGCCGTTCAACAGCCTAAATTTTAGGTCATGCACTCTCATTATAACATGAACTGAAATCCAAATCCCCTCCTTGCTTGCCACTAGTTTGGCTTAGTTTATTTTCATAAATAGAATTAGAAGCAATGCTTGAATTATTATGAGAAACCTCACTAAGAGCCTCAGTTTGTTGCTCTTCAACATTTTACACAGGATAAATACTTCCATTGTGATTGATCTCAACCTGTAATGGGGCTCACATAGACTTGGGAAGAGATGAGTGCAGGAACTCCAGCCAGCAGATAGGAGTTGGCTTCAGTGCACTGAAGGCTATCAGTGTTTACCACCCTTCGGGCCCTTAAGTCATGGGAGAAGAAACCGAGGCCAAAGCCAAAGCTCAGTGCTTCTTTTGCCCTCCAGCTGTGGGTCACGTAACTTAGTACTTTACCATAAATGGCATGAAGGGGGGAGATGCAGCAAGAAGTCAGTCCGTAAAAGGAAGTAAGTGGTGACCAACAGAAACAGAGTGTTACTATAAAGTGTCTTTGGGAGATAAAGGTAATATAAACTATAGCCAAGGACCCAAACACATCAATGGCAAGAGAGATGGTGTCCTGTCTACACACGTGACTATAGCAAACCTATAATCAATCACCAAAGAAATCCCTGAACACTGGATAGCAGAGACCTCTGTAGTTCCCAGGAGTGTCTCCAAACTTGAGCTTTCATTTTTGTTGTTGTTCTTAGTTTAGAAATTCACTTTCCTAGGACATATAATATAGCAAGGAGATTGTCTTCCATGACGGTTGGCCAAAATAATATAAAATTTTCTTCAGTGTTATTTTAATTCAATTTCATAATATACGTGGATATTATTAATATACTAATTACACATATGGGGATATGAATTGAACACAGATCATTAATTTTTATCTTCTAAATTTAAGTTCCTGAAATCAATTAGATTGGCACTGTAATGCCAAGAGTTTACTTATAGAAAAAGAGTCATGAAATGGAATATGCAATTGGCATTATTATTATATGAACATAAATCATCAATTTTTATCTTTTAAATGTAAGTTCTTGAAACCAATTAGATTGGCATTGTGTATGCCAAGAGTTTACATATAGGCATGACATGAAATATGCAAATGGCATTGTTATCATATGTCTGAAAGAAAATGAGTCATAGATGATCTTCCAAAATTAAAATACACAATCAGATTCATATCTTTTAAATAAAAAAGGAAGTTCTAAGTTTAAACACTGGCCTCAGTTTTTTCACAATTTTAATTATACTCATTTTAATTGAGTGAGTACAGTTAAGGGAAAGGTGGGAAAGGCCAATAAGAATCTAAAGGAAGTAAAAAGCCCAATGGAACAAAGTGTTGTTTTGTAACGTGTCCTCACACCTGTCTGCTCAGCAGCTCCAATTCATTATGTGTGTCCTCCAGATTTGCTAAAGCAAAGGACTTCATTGCCGTGCTCTTTAATACAAAAATAGCATACCCAGCGTGCTTACGTTTTCTAAGGACACAGCAGGAGCTGTATTGGGGTAGATCAGGGACTCTTGCATGTCAGAACGGATAGACGCCGAAGGTGTCTACCTTCATGTCTTTAGCTACACACCAGCTGAATGAACAGCATACAGAAACCAATTCATAGGTTGAGACAAATATTCCCTACTTTCTGCACTTAGAATGGCAGGCTGCCTGGCTGTGGGCTGCACGTGGCGTCTCCTGTTGTGAGCCATACTGCCATGGTTCATGGATACAGCTGTGGACGGGTCAGGAAGGCTTTGCTTCTCCCTGGTTCTCTGATTGGTCTAACAAATAAATGACGTAGATTCAGACGCTTGATGGTGAGGTGAACCAGCTGTTTAATAAGGCTAATCTCAAATATTCCTGAATTCTTCAGTGGGAGGCAGCAAGATAGGAGAGCGGCGTGGCGACTGGGAGGCACTGTTCTCTCAGTGGCATGGAAGAGCAGGCGCTGAGCGGGAGAGTCCACAAAGACTTCGTAGGAGCTTGCCCTTGAAGGAAGATGGGAACTAGGGTCTGTAAGAAAAAGGGCATTTTCTCGGCGAGGAAGGGGCATGCAGGTGGTTCTGGCTAGTAAGTCACCTGTTCTCACTGAAGGTAAAGGCCAGCTTTACCGGCCTGGCCTGCGAGCACCGATTCGGAAATTGTCAGGTACACGCACGGCTCTAGGAGGAGATCTCGTTAAAACCTGGACTCGTTAGGATTCATCTACTCCCTTGCAATGACTGGGCTTCTGTAACTGTGAAGTAGTTCGTGGTCTCTCAGAACATTTCAGGATATTCTGCCCTGGTTTCTGCAAGCCGGTCTCCTCAAGCACTTTCTGATGTCTGCACAGCTTTCTTGGCTGTCTGGCTGTCTCACTCTCCATTTCTTCCTCATCGCTTGTTGCTTGTTTGTTGCAGAGGGCGGCGTGGGGTTGGAGGGGTGAGGGTCACCTCTATAAGGAGTAGGCTTTGACTCCTAGGAGATCACTCACCTGTTAGTGCTCTGCAGCTGTCTGCACGGATACTCATTAAGAAATATCAAACCTCAAATGCCTCACTAGTAATCCTTTAGTCCCTCCCCTTCCTCCCCCCCTCCTCCTCCCCACCCTCTCCCAGAGTCTTCCTATGCTGTAATCTGAAGGCTGACCTCAAACTCATATCTACTCGGAGCCATACAGGCCCATTCTGTGACTTCTGTCTATTTTTCAGGTCCTCTACCTTGCTTAGGTTTTAGGACCAAAACTATTAGATGAAAAGTTTTTTGTTTTGTTTTGTTTTTGTTTTTTTAAAGTAGGTCTGGTAAAGATATTGCAGAAATCCAACTTCATATTAAGGAATTTTAAGTTTTATTTATAAATAAAAACACTGAGGGTTTTTTTTTAAAATGTCAGTTAATTGAATAAAAATCCATCAAAATGCTAATAACTTCTGATCACCATATAGTTTTATATGCTATAAAAACTAGAATATTTCAGGTTATATTTAAGATTCTTTCATCTGTATAGCAGGACCTTGAAAAAACTCAAATGAATTTCTGCAAAAAAAAATTAGATTTAAAATTTTCTGGTAAAAGAAAATTTAATTTTCTATTTACATTTAAGTGTAGAAAGGATCGTCCTAGAATGACAATTAGGAAAACAAAGTGGAGCTGTCCCCATGGGAGGGTGGCCCATCATGAATTTCCCCCAGCCATTGCTCTACTTGTCCCCAGTGCCTTATGCAAAGACTATCCATAAGAAGGAGGTGATGATGGAGTCACCAGGTTGAGGCTTTCTGAACTTCAGCCTTTGCGCATCATGGAATTGCCTCTGCAATTTCCTGTTCATCATGAAGGTTTCAAGGCACATTTATTTATTTATTTATTTATTTATTTATTTATTTATTTATTTTTTGTTGACCGTGATGCATAAGAAAACCCTTTTAAAAATTGCTATAACTGGTAGCCAAAATTGAAATCTACCATTTATTTTTTTCTGTGTAGCAGAGTCATGAAGGAGATGGAGAACTTTTAATTTATAACAACAATAGCAGCTGCAACAACAAAAACAGGCTTGTCAATTAAATAATAAAATTTCCCTGTGGTAGTAGTCAGAGGGTCAGAATACTCTGATATTTTAACAGAGGTCAAAGGTTACAATCTCCATTAAATATTTTGAAAGGAGCTTCTATGGCAGTTTTAGATCTGGTCACTCAGCATAGCATGGGCTATCACTCACACCAGAAAGGGACTTTCCCTTGTTTTGCTCCTAGCTGGCTCATTTTTTTTTTAAATCGTTTTCTTCCGTCTGTGTACCCCTTCACTGTGTTCAGGCTGTAAGGTGAAATTTTACTTTCTCTTCTGGCCTTAAAAGTTTTTTTTTAAGTGAAAAAAAAAATTACCTTTTCTCATACCTTATAATGAGAAAAGTCCCCCAAGGGCCATTTGAAAGGATGACCAGTGTTGCAGAGTGTAAGGGGCTGGGTGGTGATAAGCAATTGTGGGAGCTGAAAGATGCGTCCTGGGCTGCATGCAAAGGCCCTTCATCCTGAAGCAGTGTCCTTACGGGGTTTCTCTTGAAATTATTGTAAGGCACATGGACCTATTTTCCTCATTCTATAGAACTGTATGCCAAGACAGGGGAATATACTGTTACCATGGGACAGAGGTTGATGACTTTAGAAAGCGCTTGGAAAAAATTAGGGAAAACCTTGTAATTGAGCTATGTTAACACTGGCTTCATGTTGAGGACACCGAGTCTTCGTTTGATCACGGTGAAAGAGGTACACGGTGCAGTGGAAGTGTGTTCAGAGACATGGATAAGGATTTCCAAAAGATCAAATGCCCAATAAATACTTTAAAATGCCAAGTTTTGGTGGTATCAGTGGGAGGAAAATTAAATCCAGGTTCACTTTTCAGCTTGTTGAAAATGAAGTAAAATAAAAATCTGATGGCATGCATTGTAAGAGGAGTAATTCAAAATATAGTTTTTTTTTTTTTTTTTTGCAATTTGGGGGAAATAATTAGTATTTGTTAGAACTTAAAAAACAGGTACCATTGAACTAAGCAACCCTGTTTTAGATACCCTTTGTGTAAGAAGAGAAGTCTAGGTCACTGCACATTTTATCTCTGCATTGTTTGTGATGTTTAGGTTATAAACAGTCTCAAAGACAGCTAATATTGATGATTGGCTTATTATTGTCAAAGCCCCAGCTCATCTACATAACATAAATGTACAGACAAGAATTGCTACAGAAACGAGAGGCTAGTGAAACCTATTGTCCCAAATTAATGATTATTATCTATCGTTAACATTAAAACATATAAATGGCTACTCTCTGAGAGCAAAGAAACGTAATGTGGTTGTTACAAACGACTCATTGTTTATACATGACACACCTCTGAAGGGCATTTCTGAGGGCTGTGTGCCATCACCCCAAGGACCACATGACTATTCGCTAATGAATGTGCCACACCACGTTCTGGTCTCATCTGTTCTCACAACTACTGCAGCAGTTTCCCTGCCTGAGCTGATGGGAAAGGCTCCCATCTCAACGCAGTCCTGGGCGAAGGCCGGATTGATGCTAGAACTCCAGTTGCTACAGTTCTCCTGAGAAACATGAGTGGAAAAGCGACCATAATATCATAATGACAATGAACAGATTCTTTTTTTAAAATAACTTTTTAAACATTTTATTAATTCATTCATATTATATCTCAATTGTTAGCTCATCCCTTGTATTCTCCCATTCCTCCCTCCCTCCCGCTTTCTCCCTTCTCCCCTTTCCTATGACTATGACTGAAGGGGACCTCCTTCCCTTGTATATGCTCATAGGGTATCAAGTCTCTTCTTGGTAGCCTGCTATCCTTCCTCTGAGTGCCACCAGGCCTCCCCATCAAGGGGACGTGGTCAAAAATGAGGCACCAGAGTACGTTTGAAAATCAGACCTCACTCTCCACGCAACTGTGGAGAATGTCCTGTCCATTGCGTAGATCTGGGTAGGGGTTCAAAGTCTGCTGCCCGTATTGTCCTTGGCTGGTGCCATACATAGTTTGAGCAGGATCCCTGGGCCCAGATCCGCCCTTGATAATGTTCTTCTTGTAGGTTTCTAGGACCATCTGGATCCTTCTATTTCCCCATTCTCCCATGCTTCTCTCACCTAAAGTCCCAATAGGATGTCCTCCCCTCTGTCTCACTTTCCTGGTAAGTGAAGACTTACCCCTTGGGCTAGTGTCTAGATATAAGTGAGTATATGCCACTTTATTCTTTCTGCTTCTGGGTGAAGTCACTCATTATGATTATTTCTACCTCAATCCGTTTGTCCACAAAATTTGGGAAATCCTTGTTTTTTAATAGCTGAGTAGTATTACATAGTGCAAATGTACCACAGTTTCTTTATCCATTCTTCTGCTGAGGCACACTTAGGTTGTTTCCATGTTCTGGCTATTATGAATAAGGCTGCTATAACAGATTCTATAATTAGACTACACACTTGTCCTGACAAATTTTAGGTGCTGTGTGCTCCAAGATCATTATTAGTGTCTAGCGAATTTGGCTGTTTTTGCTCAGCCACGGTCACAGCACCTGCTCCAGTTAGTGGCATTGTGCAGTCAACAGGCAGCAATGGTCTGTGTGCCTTCTCTCCTCTAGGGGGCGCTGGTGTAACTCTGAGTATTCTTTGTATAGCGACTCATCTTGGCCGTGCTGCCCTATCATCTTTGCTTATACTCAGTTGCCCTAAATTCTGATTACTCTAGGAAATGAGTCATTAATTACAGTTAAGCACATCAAAGATAAAGAAAAATGTTCCTAATTAAAAAGAAACATGATTATTAGAAACAGAAAATTGAGGATAAAAGGAATACTACTTGGAATATAGATTTTTAATTTTTCCAAAACATTCTTTTGAGATAGTTGTTAAGTAATTGTTTTATTTGCTACCCAGCACATGAGCCACTGTTCACAAAAGGAGCAAGCTCCATCAGACGGCCATGAGTGGATGAAGGGAAGTGTTTATTCTGTTTGGACATGGGAGGATAAGACTGGGGAAGTTTGAAGAGGAGAGATTTCTGAAATGAACTCTTTGGGGAGGCAGGTCACAGACGAAGCTACTCAAGAGGCATGGTAGAAAAAGAGAGTGCAATAAAAGGCAGCCAGGAGGGCGAAGGGAGAAAATAAGGAATGAAGCCGTTGGCCCTGCCCACCTGTAGCACTTGGACGCATCATCCTGATTGTGGCCCAGAGTCTCCAGCTTTGCCTGTGAATTGCTTTAAAGTGAAGTGTTCATTTGCTTTATTCACCCTGGACCATCGTGGGTGAATAGCATAGAAAAGATATCCTTCTTGTAAAGTCACTCCTACCCTGGGGACCAAGCAAGCCAGCCATGGCACATGCTCACTTTGGGGAAGAAGGAATAGGGCATAATTAAATGCAGGGCTACTTTAGGTGGATGCTGAGGTAAATGATAACCCTGCTGATGTTTCGCTCTTGTTTTCTGTTCTGTCACTGCATTTTCTTCTGCTCCAGCCTTACAGGAAGATGTCCTCTTCCCCTACATTTGAGGATTATTCAGTCATGCAAAGTTCTTGCCTGTGACTGCTGTCTTATTCTTGTTTATACTGTTAAAGTTCAGCCAGATGGAATGCATCCAATCCCTTGCTTCTAGCCGACATTTGAACAGCTGGGACTTTGTAAATTTCTGAGCTTGACGCAAAGTATCTGTACAGCTCATGTCAACAAGGTCTGCGCCATTTCATGATCTGCATCAGTAGCTCTGGACTCACACAGCTTCATCTAGGGGAAAAAAAATCTTAGTATGTGTAATTTGTGCCAGCACAGAACACAATGTTAAAAAAGACTCATACCTAATATCTGCCTCTTAACATTTTAGGACATGCGTGATGTGTTTCCTGAATTCATTTTGTATGACTATAATTATGCCATTATTTCACCGCATGAACTCATTTGGCATGAAACATAGATTTTAATATAGGATGGAATTTTCTTTCAGAGAACGTTAAGATACCTCATGTTTAGTTTAGATTGTCGGGTAGAAGATAATGAAGACAAATTGACGCTGGAATAGAATGTGGTATTTATCACAAAGATTAAGCGAGTTTCACAAGTTTTGAGTCATTTTTATGCCAGCGATAAAGATGGAGTTGTTTTAAATTAAAAACTAAGTATCAGTGATACTTAACTCTGTTTCTTTTGCATCCTCATTTTCCAGTGGCCTATGGTCAGGTACACAGAGAGAAACTCCACCGCTCTGCTGGGCTCGTAGGTGTCCTGTAAGTCTAAGTGTGTTTTGGTGGAGATGGAGATATAATAAAGTCAGAATGATGCAAACAATGTTTAAGTACATAATAAAATATTTTAATAAAATTATGATAACAAAATTATAATAATGTTATTCTGGTTGGAGGTGAGACTAGACATGTTGAAGACTGAGCCTTTGATTGGCACAACCCATGGTGTCTGAGGCCGTCGGGTAGCCCTTGACTTTGCTCTTCATTGGCTGTCAATTGAAACTCATTAAAGTGTTGAGTACTATTAAGTTATGGGAGAGTAACCTGCAAATGATGCCAAATATGTGAACAGTTCTTTCTAATTACGCTCACTGTGGCTAGTGAAACTGGAAGAGGTTTATGTTTGGCTCCAACTACGTTTCTTTTAATTTAGAAGTAAGAGAGGAAAGGTCTATTCTCTCCCATAGTTGGAGTGGCTACAGCCCACCTTGGCAGTAGGAATGGCTCAGGGATTGGGATGTGTCTGAGGAGTGTGGACAGTTTAGAACTGTGCAGCAGTAGCTTGCTCAAACCTGAGTGAGTTAGGAAGCTGAGAACGACGGGGAAGGCCAGGAGGTGAACCTGGAGATGTGTACCCATGTGGACCCACTAGTGAGACTCCATCTGCAACCTAGGGGTTCCACAATGTCCACACAGAGCACCATCTCCTGTGGAGCAAATAGTCAAGCACGGAAGCCTGTAGGAGACATTTCACATTCAGATCATAGCAGAGTATAAATGCAGATGGCGGGTGTTTTTGACAACTTCACGGCTATGCTGTGGTCACAAAGTATTTTTCTGTATTTTACTTTATAAATGACCGTTATTTGTCATTTATTGGTCAGTCTTTGATGCATCCTGCTTTAACTTTTATGTTGTGTGGCATGGGGGGGGGGAGAGTACATCTTTCTATGTGCACATCATGTTTTCATAATGTCCATCATGCAGCTCATGTGTCAGTCTTTATGCGGTTCAAGGTGATGCATGTAAAATGCATGGGAAAAGAATGTAAGCTATATTGGATTGCTAGTTCATTTTGGATTAGGATGACTTACCAGCCTAATTAAGTTTTTTTTTTCCTAAGAAACTGAGTATTTTAGAAATTGATCCAACATTTCTCTATTATCATTTACCAAATGCTCAGCGAACACTAACTGATTGTGAGTTGAAGGCCATTAACGTTGATTATCTTTGTTCTTCTCCACTTAGAAATGCCTCTCTAGTCCCAGGAGTGTGCGTACGACTTGCTGCCTCAGTGCAGTCATGTGGAGAACAACGTTTCTTTTCTTGTTTTGTTAATAACGTTTCTTTGTCATACTCTCTTGGGAAATAGTTTCTCGTACATATATTCTTAAATTCTGTCCTTTCACTCTATGAAATTGTTTTCCTTTGTCAGATCCTACAGTGCTGTAATTATAAAAATCTTACCAGAAAAAGGTTTTATCTCAGGAGACTAGATAATTACCAAATAAACAAACAAACAACAACAACAACAGCAACAAAACAAGTCAAGGTAGAAGTTTCTTGGGGAAATTTCATCCAGTTTTCTTCTTTTAACATAACAAAAGTTGGCAAGACCTTGATTTTAACTAGGAACTGATTCTTACATTAAAAGAGTAATTTAATAAAAATTATATCTCTATTTTAAAATGTTTATAATACTTATTTTATAATTACTTTCCAATCTTTTCTTAGAACTTGTGTTCCGATGTTCCTAGGTGATTTTAGGCTTATGTGACATTATGTTCAGGTCACCCAGCTGCTGCTTTGCGTAGACAAAGACTTTCTGCCCAGCCGACCTCTGAGAAAGCATAAGGGTCTGTATTTCTCAGATATGTTAAGTCATCTCCTTTGAGTCAATTTCTTTCATTTCATTTTCTGTTACAAGGTGAGCCTTTCAGAGCATCTCTCTGCTTTCCTCCACCCTCTCCTCCTCTCCCTCACTCCCCTCCATCCTTCCATTCCTTCTCTATCTCCCTTCTTTATGTTCCTCTCCCCTCCCCTCCCCTCCCCTCCCCTCCTCTCCTCTCCCCTCTGCTCCTCGCAGCTTCTTTCTCTCCTCTCTGCTAAGCATGAGCTGACACTTCTGAAACCATGAGCCAAAATATAATCATTCCTACAGGAAGTTGACTTTCTACCTGCAGTTTTTGTCTGCAGCAAACAAGAAACTAATTAATATTCCAGTCATCCTTAAAGCAACAAAACAAATTTCCAGTCTTTGTTTGTTTGAATTCACTCCCATCAGTGCCTTTGACATTCACCAGCTTCTGAATTTCCTTTCTACTTTTCACAAATGCTCAACCCAAGCTCCAGCAGGCTGTCAACTGAAACTTCTCAGGAATTCTGAATCCGCCATCTACTTCAACCTCAAAATTCATCAGCGAGGCACCACTTTTTCTTATATTGAAGAAAACATAACCTTGTTTTTCTCACTTACCTTCTGTCTGAAGTAGATGTTTCATTTCTACCTTTTATCTGTCACGCATCTAATTTCATTTCATTCTTTCTTACTCCTTCTTCCCAGTTCTCTTTTATGCTACTGCAATGTACATTTTTGTCCTTTCTCTAGCAAGGGAATTACTCTAAGGTCTTAGGAAATTTCATGCCCTAAGCCTGATTTTCTTCTCATTTTTCTTGACTGGGATGTTGAGATTCATCATTGCTAATCATTCCTCTGTGAAATGCTGTTCACCTTTTGTTTTTAGAGCACTCCAGAGAACCACATAAGTTTCTCTTGGTAAGATGGAGCTGGTATTAGGCACCATCTCCACTTCTAACAAATGCTCATTGGTGTGGAAAGGGGCATTCATTCTTATGACAGACACCTTTACAGACATTACACCATTTTATTTTAAATAGACTGAACTTAATTTTATTTTATATACTAAAATTTTAGGTAGACTATAATAAAAACAGACAGTTGCTAAGCATGTGCATTAGTAAACCATTGTATAAAATGTGTACTGAGAAGGTGATCTTAATAGCTTTGTGCCTTGTCTCAGTTTCTAAAGTAGAAAATGAGGTCATGGTATTTGGTACACAGATGAAGTCCTTTGATATATACTCAGGTTAGAGATGGAATTTGGAGGTAGAAGGGGGTCCTAATGTTTTTTTTGCCAAATCAGACTTGTTGAGATGAATCACATCTAAGGTAAAAAGTTGGGAACCAAAGTGATAATAGTTTTTGCTTAATTTAACATTCAAAAGAATTAATGAGGGTTGGTGACATGACTCAGAAGGTAAAGACACTCACTGGATGCTCAGGCCTAATGGCCTGAATTTGATCCCTTTGATCACACAGTGGAAAAAGATAAATGAAACCTGAGGATTATCTGTTGTCTGTGCTGTGGCACCTACACACACACGGACACACACATGTACACACACTGACAATTTAGTAAGCATTGATTTGTGATTGGGAAACAATAATGGTCTGTATATATAGAACAAAGGTGAAATTCTGATCTATGTATAGATCACGGAATGACTACTGCTAACTAGCAGGTATATCACCTAACCAGCATGTCCCATTAGTGAGTGCATGAAATATCCATTCTTTCAGCAATAAATTTTACTAGCTGTGTTCCCCATGCAGTGAGATAGCAAATAGACCCTCCTTTTCCAGTCTAACCAAGATTGTGTCCTTGAAAGGCTAGAAAGGGTTATCCATGCATGTGGGAACCAAAGAGAGGGAGAGGGTAGTTACACAGTTATAGAATAAAATGGACTTTAAGTAGAAAACTGCTTAAAAAATAAAGTATGCAACAAGAGAGACATTAATTCATTAAGAAACTAAACAACAGTTGGAAGGCAGCTGAACCCAACACCACAGCAACCAAATTTACAGAGCAAATATCAGCAGACGCAAAAGCAGGGTTAGATCATAACACAATAGTAGAAGATTTTGACAGCCCACTTACAACGCTGGACAGACCAACAATGCAGGAAACACTGGGCTTAAAATGTGCTTTGGTGACTACTCAAAGAGTTCATTAGCTGAGTCTGACTTGTCATGCCAAGACTAGTTGAAGATCCAAAAATATAAAAGCATATGAGATTAAAACTGGTGTGCTTGGGTACAGAAGATGGTTCAGCCCAGCAGATAAAGCATTTGACTTACAAGCGTGAGGCCCAGAGTGCACCAGCACACATGTACATGCCTTCTGGGCACGTCTTCATGCTTGTCATGTCATTTCTCAATAGTCAGAGCCCAGGGATCCTGGAACCAGTTGGCCAGCTAGAGTAGCTGAAACAGTGAGCTCCAGATTCAATGGAGAGACTCTGCCTCAAAGAACACTTGTAATGTCAGGTTTTGGCCTCCATAGGCTCATGCCTACAGTGTGCAAGTGTACATACAGAACTCAGGCCTCCCCCTCCCTCCCACATATATGTGCACGCACACCAAACAAATTAAACAACAACAACAAAAATAAATCCCAAACCCTAGTATATTGTTTTCCAGAGACAAAGTTTAAGTAATTTATAAGCAGCTACTATATAGTAAATGTGAATAATGAACAAAAATGGAATTTCCTATGTTTTATCCATTTCCCCTTTGTCTTCCATACAGGGTCTTGCTGTGTAAACCCAGGCTTGCTTTAAACTAGAGATGCTTCAGCCTCAAAGTACTGGGACAATAAGCATGTGCCATCATATCCAGCTTGTATTCTAATTCTTAATGATCTTTAATCCTTCAAGGCAAATTTCATCAACCTCCTTTCCTGGGGGTAGCGTGGCCAAGGCTCTTCAGCTAGACAATCCAATAGGCTCCCAGATCAAACTGTCACCTTGTGATCATCTCGCTGTTCCCCCTCGTCATGCTATATAAGGCTCTCTGCTCGAGAACAGGGAAGCTGAGTTCCAGCCCTGCTTGTCTGTGACTTGGTTATGCAACAACAGTGAGTCACTTATTATCTCCCGGGTTCAGTTTAGTCTTCCATAAGAGAGAGGAGACAGGCAGGATAAGAAAGAGAAAACCAGACCTGAACTTCTGGCCTTCCTGTAGGCAAACGGCATAGTTTCTTCAACAAGAAAATATCCTAAGTACAAAGGAATGGAAGCGACAAGGAACTGTTACAGGTTAATAGATGTGGCTGGATGTTCTAGGGGCAGGTTCTGGGGCTATTATTAAAACTAAACAATGAGGAAAATCATAAAGTTTGAACACGAACTAGGTATTTGGTGATGTTAAGCAGTTGGTGGTGACGCTGCAGTAGGAAACATTGTGGGAGCAGTGCTGCTTGCTAGTGGCATGTACTGGAGGGGAAAGTGGGAAAGTGGTGCTAGATTTGTTTTAAAATACTTTCGTAGCTACAGGGAATGGCATGCCCACATTTCTAACACTTCAGGCCCAGAGGTAAGACGACTGTTGATTTTGAAGGTGGCCCAGGATGCACAATGAGTTCCAGGCCACCATGGGCTACCTAGTGAGTCTTTGTCTAAATCAATTAATTAAAAAATCCAAAACCTTTGCAAGGCTACAAAACTTTTCTCCTTTATTGTGTATTTTTAATTTCCACTGATTAAAAGGAAGCATGCAAGAGAGAGTGTTGATCATGGCGCATGTGCATATCTGTCCCCTGAAACTTAGAAAACACATTTAGCACATAGCTTTTTGTATGTTGATTACACCTCCTTAAAGTGATTTATTTTGAAAAAAAAAAAAAAAAAGATGAAAGAAGAAATAGAATGAGACAAATAACATCAAGTTCATTCTCATATGTAGTTTAAAAACCATACAGTACACTTTGAGCAAAATACACTGGTACTATTTTAATTAAAAATTTCAAATATTAAAGAACAATTGGATTTTTAAAAGCTTACCCTGAGCAATCCACGAGCTCTGTGTGCTACCATGCTCAGTTTCCTGCCTGGGTTGTCTTTCTTGCATTAACTTGTCCAGACTCTTCTGTGAAAGGTGAGGAAAGCCCAGCATCCAGGAAGCTAGGAGTCTCTCCAGTTTCAGTCCACTGATTTTTTTCTAGGAAAGCAATCCTAATCTTTTAAAAATTTATTCAAATGTTTCCCCGTTATATAATAGATGTTTTCGTTTTATTTTTCACTCTTTTAAATTCGAAATAAAGAAAAAAATACTGCAGAAACCATGATGAGAAAATGTGCAATTTGCATTTTATAAAATGCTCTTTATACCCAATGACTAAGAGAACAAAGTATCTTTGTTTATGATAAGTATTTGATTGAGAATTTCATATACGCATATGGATTTGGAACAAATCTACTCCTGCCATATCCTTCCTCTATCCCCCAAGCATTTTTCCCTTCCACCTGCATGTGCTCTGTTCTAAGCCCTCTGGCTGCTCTGCCTTCCTGTATACAGGTGTAGGGCCATCACCTGGAGCATGGACAGCCTCTCCAACACAACACACCTGAAGCACACAGATGCTTTCCCCAGCAGCCATCAGTTGTCAATAGCTCCCCAGCTAGGCATGGGAGTTCATGAGCCCCTCCCCAGGCACGCTGGATGCTTTGGCTGGCTCGACTGTGTGCAGAGTTTATGCAGGCAGTCACGGACACTGTGAGTGTATATGTGCGACAGCCCTGTTACGTGTGGCAAATACTGTTTCAGTCCAGATGTCTACTGTCCCTGGATCTTGCATTCATTCTGTTCCCTCAGCGGTGAAGATTCTTAATCCTTGGAGCTAGAGGCGTTATATAGGTGTCTGATTTACAGCAGACTCTTATCCTCTGCATATTGATTGTTGTAGGTCTCTGTATTAATTGACATGTACTACGAAATGAAACGTCCCTGGTTAAGGTGGAGAGGAGCAGTGAAGTATGGGCAAAGCTATAAGGATGTAATCTGTGCCCATTTAGCAGAGTGAAAGTGGTAGGTTGTACGTGATGGCCTAGGACCTAGCAATCCGTGTGGTTTCGGGCCAGTTGGTGGAACCAGGCCTGAGCTCCACCTTATGCATGAGCCTTTAAGTCAAATTAGAAAGTAGTCGGTTACCCCCACAATAGTCATTTCACTATTGAACCAGGGGGCATATTTGCCAGGTTAGGTATTACTGAAGTGTGCAGCACTCATGGTTGGGTAAGACTGTTAATTCCTTTTCTCCCATGGCAGCAGGAACAGAGCCTTCCAGCACCACAAGAGCTAAACAGCACCAACCTAGAGGTAATCTGGTCCCAGAAAGACAAAAGCCACAGTATGTGCCTTTGTTCTCTTTTATATGTGCACGCTGGCTCTGAATCTGTAGATAAGTGTGTTTAAGTTGAAGTACTCAGAGAAGCAAGAAAATAAGGAGCCATGAGGGCAGTTCAAGGGAAATGGTATATAAGGTAGACTGCGTGATGGACGAACAGGCATGATGGAACGGGAAGGGTTAAACGGGATAGAGGAAGAGAGGCAGGATAAAAGGAGTGTGGAGGGATAGCTAACACTAAATACCTTCCTTCTTTGACACAGCCAAATGAAAATCACCGTTTGTAGAGGCTTTCTAACATACGTAAAGGGAACTTAAAAGGTATTCTCCTACAACCAGGGACAATGCCTCCCCCAGACACATAGGCTTTCAATGCCTATGGTATTGGGGTATCTTTTTTGGAGGTTTTGGTCCCTGGGGCCCCACATACTCCCTCCTTCCATACATCGTAGTCTCCTGTCACTGTCCTTGCTAATGCTCTAGAACGTGATGATAAGACTTCATTGCTGAAGATGGCACATACTTGCATCCTTGGGGCAACTTATATCTGATTCTAGTCATAATAAAAACAGTGACAAGAAAGAGGGCACAGTGGCACTTGTCTGTAATCTCAGCGCTTGGGAGGCAGACGCAGGTGGACCTCCATGAGTTCGAGGCCAGCCTGGTCTACAAAATGAGTCCAGGAGAGCCAAGGCTACACAGAGATTCCCTGTCTTGAAAAACCAAAACCAACCAAACAAAAAACAAAGCAAAAAAGTTGCAAGAATTGAGGTTGTCGATCTTAAAGAGACTTAATATTCACACTCAGATTCTGCATGCATTTTTTGTCTTTCCCATAGGAAACAATAAAACAAACTTGCTCATTTTTATAGCTTGCAAATGTTATGAACTATTAAATATTTTGACTCAAAGTAGCAAGCAAGTTTTCTTTTTCCATAGAGACCAGTGATAATGTGAAGAAAGATAGCCAGAGGCACTTGAAAGCTGCTTTTATTGCTTACAGTGTTATGTCAAGATTTATGGCTATCTTGTCATGTAATAAAGCTCACAATGACTTAATGTGAGCTTGAGACAGTGAGGCTCAGTTTATTTCTGGACCACTCTGATAGCTCAAAGATCTACTCTCTTAGCTCCATACTAACCATGACTGCCAAGTTAACTAGTCAAAACATCTCACAACTGAACATCAGTGGACTCAAGAACATTAGCTGAAGCCAATAAAGATGCCATAGTAACCCAAAGAGTCTTGGGGAAGTGACACACCACTGAAGGGGGAAGAGAACATTCCCAAATAAAGCTGCACATAAATAGACTGGCACTTCATGTTCATGGTGTCTAGTAATGTGAAATGAACTTGTAATTTCTTATTCTCCACATCCTTATCATAATCACAGTAATTTTAAAACTCTATTAACACCGAACTCCTTTCTACAAATATAGAACAATAGGCTTTTAAATTAATGGGTGTAAAGTATAAGATTATTTTATGAGACTACACCAAAGAGGTACGTAAGATCGTTATTATATAGACATGGTGTAGGGTGATTAAAGCAATGTCACAAGCTTTAGGGGAAACAATAGGCAAATCACAGCTAATAGATCAATGTAATTTCAGATTTGACTATAACAAAAATGTCATCTAACCTCCATAAACTGTGGGAAACACACCCCTCATTCTGTCTATTTTTTTTAATTGACATTTTACTTGCGTGAGTCAACCTACAATCTGCAAATTGGTTATATGAATTTTAATCATTTCATGTCTGTGACAAACTCCTTAACTCTTAAACTTTTGGAATGGTCTCTACAGAAACTGAAAAACCCTAAAATAGCAGAAGGTACATAAGAAATTATTAAACTTTTAAACCTGCATAGGAAAGTGGCTTCAAGGAGGTCAACTCCTACACTATAATCACAACTTCTTACAATTCATGTTCATCTTTCAACAACATGTTACTAAATGCAACTGTTATTTTTTTTTTTTTGCCAGATAAATGTTTCTTAGCAATTAGGAGGCACATTCCTGCACCCTGCAGGAACTAGAACATTTTCCAACATCTGGCAGGGTGACAGGTGCGGGGCGTGGTTAACAGTAGAGACCTGGACTACCAATTTCTGTACCTATTGTGTACAAAAGAGAACAGCATGGCATATCTCGGATTAGCTCTGGGCATCTTCTCATAGTTTGACTTCAGCCACATGGAGGGTAATGGAAAGTGGGGAACAGATGTCTAATTAATTGACTGAAACAGATATTTTCCATAGCTTCAATCCAAAGGATTCTGGGATGGATCAGCATGTTGTAAAAAGAGAAACTGAGAAGTTTAGGCATGATTAATTCTGTTACTGAGAGTCAAGGCCCCTATGGGAGTAAAGAAAACAGGACAATGTGAAAAGGGAGCAGAGAAGGAGCAGAGATTTGCACCCCAGAATAGCCTACAGTGCTTGCACTCCCCTATGTCTTATAGTTGGTTGGTTTTGCATTTTAGAAGCTGATTGAATTTTGTTAACATTAGTCTATTTATATTAAGTATATAAACTTACTGTCATGCCAGCAGAAAGCACACTGAAGAGCAAAGTTGTCCTTGATTTTGTGAGTGCATGAGGAAACAACTAAGGTGAATAATCCACTAGGTCAAAGTGTAGTCTATAAAAGAGGAATCGTACATATTCATGGTGACCCCATAGGAGATTAGTCATGCTTTATGTTTTCCATTTTCTCAGTTTGTCCCTAATCCCTGCACAATCACTGTGTGTTCTGCTTCACTCTCAGTATGTTGTGGCTGGCAAGATGAAGAGTACAAAGTCATCGCCATAGACCCAAGATAGTAATAGAGACTTTTGTTCAAAATAGGAGGAAGAGCTTTCAATGTGTTAACATTGTCCAGTGATGGATGATGCCTTGTAAGAGCTGATGAAAACATGGAGGTCTTATATAATATATTGGCAAAGCTAAGAGTTAAAGAGTTTTTAAAGAGAGACCCCTGGATAGTGATTGTTTAATTATATGAAGTCATCAATATCTGGCTGTTCTAGATTAAAAGACACATCAACCTCATATGGTTCAACCTAATACAGTAACTGCTGACTCTTATGAGTCATACATACATATATATTATATATGTATATAAATATATATGTGAACATATATATGTTTTAAAGACCACATTCTATATGAGGTAAAAAGCTTATGATTCCTCTAGTTTTAAAATCAGTTCTTTATGAAGAAGAACAAAAATTGAAATATTTATTTGTTATTACTTAGGATAACACTAAAGGATATACAACAGGGGGACAGAAATGAAAGTCAAGAGAAAGTTAGGCACATTTTGGTGTCAGGCTGTCCTGAAATGTCAGAGCTATGTATAAGCACTTCCTGTAAGGAGTGAAATTCCTTTAAAAAAATTCAGAGTTATATACACTCACTTCCAGTAAGGGGCAAGATTCCTAACGGACTCAGAGTAAGGTTTTGCATAAAACAACAGAGTGCTCTAATATAGTTTGGCAATACTGAAAAAGCCATGTTAGGTTAAACCAAGACTGATAACAATTAGGGTTAGGGAAAGGCTTGTCTTATTGATTAGTATGGTTGCACCATGATAATATTTTTTTTCAAACAGATAGGAGCCTAATCTGAGACTCTGTCACACGGGAAATTCCACTGAGGCAATGGTAGCCTCCAGACATATTAATAACCCAAAATTCTTGAGAATCAAAGCAAAGAAAAATTCGCAACCCCAAAATAAAGTATTTGCATCATCTTTTATTGGACTGAACAAAAACATAAAGCAAGAACTAAAAGGGCAAAGATGAGATGTTACTATTTCTGGAACAGGATGCACGAGGGATTGGAGGACCACACTACACGAATCCTGCGTTGAACATGCTTAGACACATGTCTGCCTCTCTCCACCACACGAATCCTGCATTGAACATGCTTAGACACATGTCTGCCCCTCTCAGCCATGTCAACCCTCAGGGCTGAAGGTAGGTTAAGAGCACTGGAGCTGTGTTAAAGAAGAAGGCGCCAGGAGGGAAGCTACTTGGAGGCATCAGCTCTTGCCCTATTCATGACCTTTCAGGCAGGACCCTGCTAAGGGAGTTCACATGTGCTGGAAGCCTGGCCTTTCTCCACACGTGTAAACAGACTCTAAAGTGGTAAGAATTTACTTAAAATACCCCATTTCAAGCCTAAAGTGAATGAAAACAAAGTAGAAATGCCTTCACTAATTAAAAAGAAAAACTGTAGCTCCAGTATACTTTAATCTAAAGTCACATTACTTTATTGGTTCATCAGACTACATGCATAATTCATCTTTATTGAAAGTTTGACTTAGGCCTGATAGAGAGCTAACAGCCAGGACACAGTACTGTGTAACTTTTAGCGCCCATGATAGGACAATTTTGCTCAGTAAGGAAGACAGGAGAAAAGCACTGGTCACAAGTCAGCACCCCTCTTTTAAAGGGGTCTGCTCTGGGGACACCAAAGAAAGAAAGACACCTGAGGGCACTCAGAGAATTGTCAGGAAATCTGAGGCATACATGTTAGATTCTCAGTGGCTTCTAACTGAAACTTAGAACCAGCTTCTAGGGATGAAGGAGAGGCTTTGAGTGCTTACAAGGAGTCTGCCATGCAGTTGGAGAGGTGACTCAGGGATAGAGGGATGGAGAGGAGCAGGGGGACACTGACTAGTGCCACAACACTGACTAGTACCACAACACTGACCAGACCCACAACACTGACCAGACACACAACACTGACCAGTACCACAACACTGACCAGTACCACAACACTGACGAGTGCCACAACACTGACTAGTGCCAGAACACTGACCAGTGCCAGAACATTGACCAGACCCACAACACTGACCAGTACCACAACACTGACCAGTGCCACAACACTGACCAGTACCACAACACTGACTAGTGCCACAACACTGCCCACGGGCGGCTGTGATAGCAGTCTAAACGCTCTGTCTTGTGAGATGAATGTGAGAATATTCAGAGAGTTAGAGAGCTATTGAGCATTAGATGGCACCACCCAGTTTCAAAACAGCCCAGGCCTTTGCTCTCTTTACCCCACCACTGGCATACACTAGATTCTGGCCAATACCGCACGCTCCTGTGAAATTACTTTTAGCCTACGCGTCACTTCTGAAAAGTATGTGTTGTTACTTTTATTCATTAAGTTTGTTACATCAGACAGTTTTATGAAGCTCAGACCCTGTTAGATTTTAAGACTGACAAAAATCACACAGACTTGTGATATGAAGCTTGTACATTTCATTAGTCACTAAAATCAACATGTGTGTTGCTTCTTGCTGCCTATTAAGACAAAACAGCCAATTATTCACTGACACAAAAAGATGGCATCCACTGCATATATCAGTTGTTTCCAAAGTCCTGTGTCTATGCATACTTCTAGATGCAGTGAATGTTCTCTCCCTCCCTCCCTCCCTCCCTTTCTTTCCCTCTTCCTCCTTCTCTCTCTCTCTCCCCTTCTCTCTCTCTCTTTCTCTCTCTCTCCCTCCCTCCCTCTTTCCCTCTTCCTCCTCCCTCTCGCTCTCCCTCTTTCTCTCTCTCTGTCTCTCTCCCCCTCTTTCTCTCTCTCCTTCTCTCTCTCCCTCTCTCTCTCCTACAGAACTCATGAGCTGCCTCATGTCATAATTGTGTGAGTTTGTCAGAGCTCTATGCTTCTAAAATCCTGTATCCAGTGTGTTCTAGAATGTCTTTCACAGTTGGATTGCTCCTAAATACATAGATCCCAGCCTGTACATGGAGCGTTCACACGTGCCATTCCTTCTGTGAGGGACACTATTTTCTCAGTTACCCATTGTTACTCCTTTTTTTTTTTATCTCCCTCAAGTCTAAGTTCCAGCTCTCACTACTGTCCTACTTACCACTGTCGTGGTCCTTGTTCCCCATGGTTTTCCAGCACCCTGTGCTGCTTTCTAACACGCCATTCATCCACTGCGTTATCTTTCTGCTCTGACCTAGTAGAATGCAATACCTTTGAAGTATGTAATTTTATTTTGTTTGGTTTTCTCTGATTTGCATAGACATAAAATATGTTGCATGGTTGTTGTTAAAACGTCGGCCACCACATTCTTTATGAATACCTTTGAAAATAAAAAGAAAACATAAATTGAAGATTTAAAGGAAAAGATGTTAGCCATCTTGTGCCAGTTTTCGGGGATTCCTAGTTTTAGCCAAATAATCCCCTGGGAGTCCCTTCTATCCGATGTGCACTGCAGAGTTTGTCTCTTTATCATTAACTATCATTATTTGACATTGTGTCACCTGTTTTTTGCTTTAACATGGGACAGGTATATGCAACTCGTCTTTTGCCCTGTGGCTGATGACAGCACTTAATTCTAAGGGTTTCTTACTGTGATTATAAATTTTTTGTTCCATCAAAAGACCTGGGTGAAAGCCTTCCTCCTTTAACTAAGTCCCTAAATTGTGTCATTTCTTTGATTTCATACAACGAATACACAAATTCTCATACTGGTTTGAAGGAAGTGCTAGACCGCTAAGCAAAACAGGACCCCAGTCTTACTTCTGCATGGAGCCTGCTCACACTGTCTCACCACCCTTCACAAAACGAGAACATGAAAAAGTGCTGCCCTAATGTTCCAGGTTCCGTCTGTGAACCATTTCCTGCTGCTGGGCCAATACTTAGCCACCAATCTCTCCTTGGCTAGAAACTGTAGCACTTGAAAAAGCAGAGGCCCCTGCACCATGGGAGCCTGGGAGTCAGTCAGTCTTCCTACCTTTCCATGTGAGTTCCCAGGCTGCCCTTTCCCATCTAAGATTTAAATGTTGTGAAAAGCATGTCCTCGTTTATACTTTTCCTCCCAAAGTGACCATGGTCCTTCAAGAGCCAAAACCACTTTACAAAAATCCCAATTCCAGACATGAGAAGCCTCCTTCTGAATTATTGGTCAATGTTGTCTAATAGTCTCCCAGAATATACAGCCTATTACCCTTGCTTTTGGTTACCCCAAGAGGTGGAAGTTTAGTCACTATTGCTGAGGGCACGATGCACTTCACACATAAGGCCCAGGGACCCCTGATTTAAAACTGACCTGAATGCGTCCTCTCTGAGGACCAGCTTTCATGACCAGAAGGCACCAGGCCAGCTTGCAAAGGAGGGAGTCAACCAACAGTCCTACCCAGCCATGACGCCCACGATCCATGCCAAGAAGCAGCAAGAGTGCAATAGTGGCAACTGTATTGTGGCGCTAACTAACTAAACGTATGACCCATTTAACAAGGAGGAAACCACGGCTGGTGCTGGAACCTAGCTAACTAGTTAGTGTTAATGAAGTCATGACTGGGGGAGGACAACCTACAACCACTAACTTCCTAAACCAACACAGCCCTGACAAAAATCTCTAAACGTTTGTCCTTACACCCACAGATCGGTGTAGCCTTCAGCCTTTGTCATTACTTGTTTTCGTAGGAATCCAGCTGAGCAGGGACAGAAAGCAGTGGTAAAGTGCTTGTCTGCCGTGCTTCAAGGCTGGGCTTTATTCCTGGTACCACAGATCAAATAAAGGAATAAAAAGCCTTTTCAAGAATTGAGACTTAATTATTTTTTTGAAAATATTTTTATTATGTTTCTTTTTTAACATATACATTTATATTATTACACATGAGTAAAATAAATGAAACTTAATTTAAGTTGAAAGAATTTGCTAACATTTCTTTATGGTGCATAACTGCATCTGGCTAAAAATGATGTAGGTTTGAGGCCAAGTTGTGTGTTTGTGTGTGCATATGTATTAAAGGAAACCCAACAGTTTGTTTGACAACAGATTTTACTTAAATATAGCTCTTATATTAGGATGAAAGAAGCTTCTGGGGGAAGAGTGTGAGTGAAAGCAAAGTGCATTGTTTGGAACTAAATACGATGTATTTAAATCATATTTGGATATTTTTAAATCCCTGTGTGTGTGTGTGTGTGTGTGTGTGTGTGTGTGTGTGTGTGTGTGTATGTTGATCCACACCATGGCAATTGGAATGAGATCAGGTGTTTTAATCAGATTAGAGTTTTATTTAGATTTCACCACTAATTAGGAGAATCGGATACTCTGTTTAGGCAGGTGCATAAGGTTGATTGCAGCACCCGCCTCTCTCTTATTCAGCTCTTTTCAAAGTTATTAAAGAACCAAATGATTTATTATGTGCCATGGAGAGGAACAAAATCAGAAGGTCTTCTTATTCCTTGTGTTGTTGGTTGATGAGAAGTGGTTTTCCAATTGACAAACGGAACCTGAAGATCTGAGAGGTGTTTACAGGGCCAGGACTTTGTTTTTGTTTTTTGTTTGTTTCACAATCATGGAAATAGTTTGGAGCTTGCCAGCAGCTCCCTTTGTAAATGAGCTTGGTGTTAGATGGTGGCTTTCTTCAGCTCTGGCCACTTGTTTTCACTGACCCTTCACCATAGGAAAAGAATTCAAATTATGGAGGAAGTCAATGAGATTATGAGTGTGTATGAATGCATAATATTACTATTATATCTACTTTTTCCATACTTCAAATAAAATCTAAAATTTTCACAGTTATCAAAATATGTGTCAGACTCTGGATCCCACATCCTTTGTGGCTCTGGCTGCATTCACTGAAATCGGGGTGGGGGTTCACTGTGGGTAAAAACCGAGTAAGAGCGAGGATTATTCTGCCCCTATGTTTATGTTGCAGCTGAGAGTTTCAGGACGAGGTCTTGAAGCCCTCCCCACAGGGCCTTACGTAATGTTCTACAGTTAGTTCCCAAACCCAGTTAGATACACCTGGGACACCTGCCAAGCTTCATTGCCTCCCCTGTGAGTGATGCGAAGGACGTTCCAAACTTTGAAGCTCACGATAAAATAACTCAGTATTTTAAACCATAAAAACCCAACAATTCTCCATTAGATACATAAGATCAGTGTGTGGAGAATTGTAGTAATTATCCTATCTCCCCAAGAAGAAGTTTGTAGCCTGTGCTTTCAGCCAGTGCCCAACCCCACATCTGGACTTGGTGTAATCAGGGCAGTGGAGGTCTACTAAGTAGGCTATTGAGCCCTGCTCAGAGAAAATGACAGGATGGTCTCCTGAGGGCAGAGATGGGCATACAATCCCATGTCTACATGAGCTGCTGAAAGGATGAATGTGGACACAAGTTTACAAAAAGAAAAGAAGCCCAGAAAAGGATCCTAGAGTTGTGCATTTATAGATTTCATATGAAAACCTGACAGAGAGACTCCTGTACTGTGGGATTTGTGGGCTATTTTGACGATTCTAGAGAATTGAATAACATAAAATTGGGAAACCATTGGACCATCGTCAAATAGTAAAGCAAAGTAAACGTGCCATCACTTGGCAGTCTCAGGACATGCCTGGCAGTCTTTGCTGGGTTAAGTTTGCTGTGACTGGTTCCTCTGGAGGGAAGGTTTATGAATACAGGAGACAGGAGCACACGAGAAAAGGCTGTCTATAACTTTTTTTGGTTACTTTGCTTGACTTTGGGAGCTTTATTCTTAGCAGCATAAAGTCAGTCTACAGCTAACAACCTCATGAAGATTATAACTGCTCAATTGCACTGACGTGATCCTCAAAAGTCTTCCCATTTCATTCAGATGACCTCACTAACCTTCTGATCCAGAGAAAGAACATTTCAAACTGAGTGAAAGGTATTAGTGTAGAAGCAAACATAGCCATCTTAATCCTTAGACCTTTTTTAAACAGAAGAAGCTATTTATACTAATCATTGATATGTAGGATAAAAACTTGTAAACATGTCACACTAAAAGCAGTTTAATATGATAAAATTATTTAATAAAACCATTCGAATATGGAAGAAAAGGATTTGTTGACATTATTTATTACAAGTTTTAAGATTGGGATTGGCTTAAAAAATCATTTAAGGAGTTCATGGACTCAGAAAGAGTGTGCTTAAATTTTTCTTCAAAGGAACCCAGCTTATTACCAGCTTTGGAGAAAAGAAACAGAACTGCACAATGTTCTGTTAATTTAGATTTCTTCAACTTCAGGAAGAAACTGTACCTACCTTTCCCAAAGACCTAATTATGCATATTTGAATAGTGGTGATTAATTTGTTTCAGGAACAAGAAGAACAGATGTATTCCAGGAAGTGTTAAAGACACTAGAAAGGAAAAAAATAAAAGAACGAAAGAAAGTAAAAGAATCAGAGGGAAAAGGAAGATGGGATTGGGGAGGTAGAGAGAAGGAGGAGGGATGAAGATGGAGAAAAAGGGAGAGGTCAGAGGAAGGAAGGAGAGAAAGGAGGAAATCTGCCAGGACAAGGCATGGCTGCAGAGCTGGTAAGGAGATGAGTCAGGGAGTCAGGCACCTGTTTGGATGTTTTCTCATGCAATAAAAAAATAACTTTGATGGACTTACTTCCATTTCCTTGGTTTTCTCATCTTTAGCATTAGGGCAATAATAGCTGAAACTCCTAAGACTATTATAGGGGTCAGATGGGCTTATATGTGCAAAACACTAAGACTCATTCCTGACACTCAGTAACCCCTCAATAAACGTCATCTATTATCTAACCCCAGGAAGCAGCGCAGTAGAAAAGTAGCAACATGCAAACACAACTATAATATAGTGCAGGGAACTTGATGTAAATCTAATCAAAGTGAAAGAGGGGGCTCAGACAACGCTGGGAGAAATAACACAGGGATGGTTAGCAACAGGAGATGGGAAGGGACAAAAGTGAAAGCAGAAAAGCACACACACACACACACACACAGAGTGGGGGGAGAGAGAGGGAGAGAGAGAGGGAGAGGGAGAGAGAGAGGAGGGGGGGGGGGGAGAGAGAGAGAGAGAGAGAGAGAGAGAGAGAGAGAGAGAGAGAGAGAGAGAGAGAGAGAGAGAGAGAGAGCTTTAATCCCAAGTCAATTGGTCAGAGGAAACTCCCAAAAGTAAGATATCTAGATATGAAAATAGTTTATAAAATACAGAAGTGGGAAGGCAGCAGGAGAAGATGCTGGTGGGATAACACAGGGAGGATTTAAGGAAGCTGGTTAGGCCAGGGAGGTGGAGAACATAAGATGTGAAATGTATAGTACAGAGGGTCAGAATCAGGCTGACCCTGGCTTCTCATGGACTACCAGGCAGCCATAAAAAGATTTACAGGCAGGTTAAAAATATTAAATTTTGCAAGAGGATTTACAGGTACAATCAGATACACTCAAAACAGAAGCTCTGGTGAAGAAAGTGTCCTACTGTTGAGTGTAGTCAGCAAATATATGATCAGCAGGAAACAGAGTCAACAGTACTCTTCACAAGGAAAGTGGTCCCACTGCCACCCACCACCATATCCTTTTGTCTAGTCTAGAGCCCAGGAAACCTTGGACAAATTGCTTGGAAATTGTAGCTTATCACTTGTATGAAGTGCTTATAATAACACATCCATCTGAGACACTATTTACTATTAAATGGCCTTGGAAACATATAACTGAGATATTTAAATTAAAACTAAACCAGGAACCTGATATTATTCAGATTATAACAAAACTGGTTAACAAAGCTGATTTCTTCCAGATTCCATTCAAAGGAATTTAGTAACTCAGATATGGGACATTTAGTAACTCAGATATGGCATTACTTTCTGTGTGCACTTTAAGTATACCATCACTGAGAAATTCTGTAGAGTAATAATCTTTGTCATTTATTTAAGTATTGTTCATCATCACTTCAAATGCCAAGTGCTTTTAAAATACCACAGATCATACAGATAGACGTTAAAGGCTTTTTCAGACATTTTAATGAGGAATTATATAAAGTACTGGATGATGAATAGGAGTTTGAATTTATTTTTTCCATTTTTATATGATTATCTGTTTACAAACTTAAAAAAAAATCAATCCCAAGCCCTATTCCCTGTTCTCTAATTACTTCAATATGTTCTCCAATGCTTTTCACTGCCAACTTCATGTGCTCTTACCAAATGTCCACTGAACCCACAGTATATTCCCATGTACTGGAATATGGCAGTGTCACATCCCTGAAACAAAAACAAAAGTCCCACCCCTGGGAGCTATAGCAACAGCTCCACAGCTAAGACTGGGACTTCACAAGCCCCACCCTATCCATGCTGAGATCCTGGCTGGCTTGATCTCCTGCAGGTCTTGCACATAAAGCCACAGTTGCTGTGCGTTCATGTCATATCTGTAAAACCTGCACTGATGCAGAAATATAGGACCTATGGGGAACATCTCAGTCAAACACCACAGATGCCTTTTATGTTTTCATAGCTGAGTAGTATCTTGGTCAGGTTAGCTAAATATCTCTTCATGACCAAACTCATCTTTATTTGCTTACAAACTGAACAACTCTTGTACGTTAATGATTTCCTAACTTGGACTTGCCTATGTAGAATATTAATGTCTTTAAAATTATTAGTAAAGTGTATGTCTCTTCAATTCTTTAACCCAACACAATTTAAAAATAATTCAAACAAACCACTTTAAGGGGATTTAGAATCAAAAGTCTGAGGTTGATTAAAGGCATTTGCAATTACAATTGTAACTTTGAATATCATGAAAGAAACCCAGTGAAATAAATGACCTGTTGCTACAGAAACAGTATTTATACCAAAACTCTACCTTAAAAAAAAAACATTAAAAACATTAATACAAGAATTGTTAAGATAGCTTGGGGAAGGTACAGGGCTTGCCATGCAAGCTTGATGAGCTGTGTATGATCCGTGGGCCTTATATAAAGGTAGAGGGAGAGGTGACTGCACAAGGCTGTTCTCTAACCTTCACATGTACACTGCTGTAAACATGTTTATGTAGACACATCATGCATGCACACGCACACACGATAATAATAAAGAAATTAAAACTTAAATTACTATGAAATTATTTGTTGAGGAAGAAGGTGCTTTGGAAATTGAATCTTGATAGTAATGGCTTCTGCGTTAGCGGGTACATGTAAAATTCAGATGTGTGATGAGGTATAAAGAGTTTATTTATTTATTCATTTATTTTACATCCAGATTATAGCCCCCTCCCTTCTCTCCTCCTAGTGTGACCCTCCCTCCCTCTTCCCTCATCCCTTGTTCCCTGTTCCTCAGAGAAGGAGAGCCCCTGCCCCACCAGCCCATGCCAGCTCATCAGTTCACACCAGGACTGAACACACCTCTCCCTCTGAGACCCAGGGTGGCAACTCAGCCAGGCGGAAGTAATAAAAAATAATGCAACAGAGTACATGTCATAGACACCCCTCACTCCCCTTACTGGGAAGCCCACATAAAGCCTGAGATGCCCATTGGCTACATCTGTGTAGAAGGTTATACAGTCTACCAATGAGCTTTGGTTGTTGGAGCTTTAGTCTCCATAAGCCCCTCTGGGCCCTGGTTAATTGGCTCTGTTGGTCTTCTCGTGGAGCTCCTGTCACCTCCAGGCCCTTGTATCCTCTCCCCCGCTTTTCCATAAGACACCCTATGCGTCTCTAAATGTTTGGCTGTGAATCTCAACATCTGTTTTGATCCATTGCCGTGTAGAGCCTTTCAGAGGACAACTCTCATAAGCTCCCATCTGCAAGCATAGCTGAGTATTGTTATTTGTGTCAGGGGTTGGCTTTCTCCTGTGGTCTCAGGTTGGGTGAGGCATTAGTTGGGTATTCCCTCAATCTCTGCTCTATCTTTATTCTCACATATACTGTAGGCAGGGTAGATTTTTAGGTGTTCCCCAGTCTCCACTAAGAGTCCTGTCTAGTTAGAGGATGTCCTCTTCAGGCTCCATGACCTCTGCTACTAGAAGGCTCATGTAGACTCACTTCCATATCCTCCCAGAAGCCTGCCCTGACTTAGGTCTCCAGCTTTTCACAGAGATGCCTCACATACATTTTTTTGTTCTCTCTGCAGGCTCTCTGTTCCCACCCCAGCCCCCAACACACCATCTGATCTCTACCCTTATTTCTCACTGCACTACCTTTCCTACCTTGTTCTCTCTCTTCAACTATTGCCTGTATCTATTCTATTTGCCCTTCTGAGGGAGATTTAGGCATCCTCCCTTGGGTCCTCTTTGTTACTTATCTTCTTTGGGCCTGTTTATCCTATCCTATATAGACAAAATCTGCTAATGAGTCAGTGCATACCATGTGTGTCTTTCTGAATCTGGGTTATCTCACTCAAGATGATCTTTTCTAGTTCCATTCATTTACCTGCAAATGTCAATATTTCCTTGTTTTTAATAGCTGAGTAGTATTCCATTGTGTAAATGTACCACAGTTCCTTTATCCATTCTTCAGCTGGGAGACATCTAGGTTGTTTCCAGATTTTGGCTGTCACGAATAAAGATACTGTGAACACAGTTGATCAAATGTCCTTGTTGTATGGTGGAGCATCTTTCAGGTATATGCCCAGGAGGGGGTACCTGGGTCTTGAGGTGCTTTTCTGAGAAAACACCAGATTGAATTCCAAAGTGATTGCTCAAGTTTACACTCCAACCAGCAGTGGAGGAGTGTTCCTCTTTCTCCACATCATCACCAGCAGGTGCTGTCACTTGAGTTTTTTATCTTAGCCATTCTGACAGGTGTAAGATGGAATCTCAGAGTCATTTTGACTTGCATTTTCCTGATGAGTGAGGGTGTGATGAACATTTCTTTAAGTGCTTTGCTTCTTGCCATTCAAGATTCCTCTGCTGAGAATTCTGTTTAGCTCTGTACCACACTTTTTAATTGGATTATTTGGTTTGTTGGTATTTGATTTCTTGAGTTTTTTTTATATTTTGGATATTAGCCCTTTGTCAGAAGTAGGACTGGTGAAGATCTTTTCCCAATCTGTAGACCGCTGTTTCATTCTATTGACAGTGTCTTTTGCTTTACAAAAGTTTTTCAGTTCCATGAGTTCCCACTTATTATTTGCTGATCTTAGATCCTAAGCTGTTGTTGTTCTGTTCAGGAAGGTGTCTCCTGTGCCTAGGTCTTCTAGGTTATTCCCCACTTTCCACACTAAAAGATTTGTGTATCCGGTTTTATGCTGAGGTCTTTAATCTACTTGGACTTGAGTTTTGTGCAGGGTGATAAATATGGGCCTATTTGCATTCTTCTACATGTGGACATCCAGTACCAGCAGAGGTGAAACAAGTTTTTCCTAGAATTATAAGCACATAAAATGTGTAGAGATGAAGTCCGCTTGTTCACAAATAAGATTGAAATATTCCTCTGAAATGACAACCTTTTGGCATAGTTTTACAAATATTTGACATTTAAACACATATTTGTGTTCTTACACTCATTGTATACTCTGCACTACAGGCACAAGGATAACATCAGAAATTCTTTTTAGCCATAAATGGGGTGGATTTCTAAGTTGTAAACATGAGAACAGACATACTTTTTTTTTTTTTTTTTTTTACCATAATTCAGCAACTGATCAAACTACCATGAGTTTGATCACAGGTGTGCACTGCTTTTATTTCCTTTTCTTGGGTTTATGGGAAAGATTGGTGAATACTGAATATTAGCATGAGTTAAAATACAGTTCCTTGGATGAGAGAAAAGGTTCTGTGGTTAAGAGCATGTGCTGCTCTTACAGAAGACCTGAATTTAGATTCCAGCGCCTATGTTGGGAAACTTACAACTGTACATAAATCCATCTCCAAGAGATTGACAATCTCTTCTTGCTCCATAGGCACTGTATTCATGGGCACACTCCTCTCCAACACACACACACACACACACACACACACACACACACACACACACACACACACACACCTTAAAAACTTTATCACAAAAAGTTGCAAAAAGAAAATCACACACAGAAATTAATTAGATCCAAAGACAACACAACCCATGAACTTCAAAAAAATAATTTATTCACATTAACATTACATCTCAATTGTAATCCCCTCACTGTTATCTTCTTGTTTCTACCCTCCCTCCCTCTTCCTCCCTCTTCCTCTCCCCTAGACCTCTGAAGGGCAGGGTCCTCCTCCCCCACCATCTCACCACAGCCAATTACGTCTCATCAGGATAGCCTGTGTCTCCTTCCACTGTGATTAGAATAGTCATTTGGAACTGAAAATGTGGAATTTACTGAATATATTTTTATTCATCTGGAAACAAAATCTTAAAAAATTTGATTTGGGTATTTATTTATTTGTGTCGGGGGAAAGTGAAGTCCAGAATGCAATCTGCAAGCCAGGCCCAGTGGCACACACCTGTAATCCCAGAACTTAAGGAGGCAGGGTTAAAAAGGCAGGTGAATCATTGTGAGTTCCAGGCCAGCCTAGACTACAAAGTGAGTCCAGGACAGCTAGGGCTACACAGAGAAACCCTGTCTTAAAAAACACCCCACTCAAAAAAAAAAAAAAAAAAAAAAAAAAAAAAAAAAAAGAGAGAGAGAGAGAGAAAGAAAAAGAAAAAGAAAAGCAAACTGAAAACTGGCTTAACTCTCAAATGTATGCTGACTATGTGGATGTTATCACATATGCATCAAAATTTGCTGAAAGATTATTGATAACATGAGATCCATCCAGTCACCTTAGCTGGCTGAAGGCACAGTCCTACCGTCCTGGAGTCTGTAAGCTTTGGAAGTGCCCAATGGCACATCCGTCCTGGTGCAGCTCATTTACAAACTGTAAGGAATAAGTCTGATCTCAGATTCCAGGATTTTTTGTTTTTAACATTTATTTTCATCTTTATTTCTGTGTGTGGGTGGGATTTCTGTGTGTGGTACTGGGATTAAAGGCATGTGCCACTAAACTTGGCTATGTTATCTTTATGTTTTAATGGCACTTCTTTCATGAAAAATGTCTATTCACAATTATTAAGAGCTTAAGGCTATAAATTAAATTTCTTTTAAAGGTGCATACCATATTTTGCTGCTGCATTGGGGTTTTTATTTGTTTACGTGAGAAAGAACTTAAATTTGGATAAGTAGGGAGGGGAGGGGATCTGGAGGGATTTGGAGGAGGAGAAGAATATGATAAAATGTATTTAAATTTTAAAATTGTTTTAAATAATGAAGTATATAATAAAAACAGGCACCATGGGCACCTAAGAGTGTGTTGTATAATGTAGCCTTTGGCATACCAGTTCTTGAAGTCATCACACAGTTATTTTAATTAAAGATGAAATAAAATTCTCTTTAAGCAGAAAATTTAGGCACTCTGAAAGTCTGAGTTTCCAACCATGCTGTTAGGCTGGGGTATAAGTGCAGTGACTATCTGTACCCATCTCACCGAACTGAGAGCTGGAAGTATAGCTCATGAATATGTACTGGCAGTATAATTCCTGTTCTAATTAAGTGAAAGAACTTTCATTATTCTCTTCTGGTCAAGTGATCATGCAATGCTATAGATATGTATACAGATTTATAAAACTATATATAATATAACCTAGCAGCAATGTTATGTAATTATCTTAATACTCAAACGTATTCTACAGAAAGTCCTTTAACAAACTATCAAGATGTGTTAGCATAGCAAGAAAAGAGAAACTTCCTAGATGTTATCAGCTTGCATTTATTATTCTGTACTTTAGCTGAGAGAGGCAAAGTTCCAAGATATATATCCAGAGGAAAAGCAGTCAGTAAACATGCCCACATTTGCATTATGTAAGGATATTTATTTTCATAATTTCTATTTTACACTAAAGAATTCTCCAGCAGCACATGCAAATAGGCTCTATCTTTGTTTTTCAATTGCTGTGAAGGGACACCATGACCATGGCAACTATTAGTAAGGAAACCATTGAATTTGGGATGGCTTACATTTTCATGGTAGGAAGCGTGGCAGAGCACAGGCAGCAGAGCTGGAGAGGAGCTGAGAGTTCTATACCTGGATCTGCAGGCGGCATGAAGAGAGAGTGACACTGGGCCTGGCTGGAGCTTCTAAACCCTCAAAGCCCAGCTGCTGTGACAAACTGCCTCCAACAAGGCCACACCTACTCCAAGAAGGCCACACCTCCAATGATACCACTCCATATGAGTCTACAGGGGCCATTTCATTCAAACCACCACAGGCTCCTAACATCCATAAATGTTGGAGGTCTAAATAATTGATAACTGATTAAATTTAGAAAACATGGGCCTGGGGAGATGGCTTAGTTGTGACATGCTTGCCAGGTAAGAAAGGTCAAGCTCAAGAATGGGTGCCAAGCTGGACTTGATGGCGCATGTCATTGTTCCCAGCACTGGGGGGCAGAGGCAGGGGGATGTCTGTGAGTTCAAGGCCAACCTGTCTACAAATTGAGTCCAGGAGAGCCAACGATACACAGAGAAACCCTTTCTCAAAAACAAACAAACAAACAAACAAACAACAGCAACAAAAGTGGGTGTCTGTAACCCCAGCACTGGAGAGACAGAGAGTCGGGGATCCTTAGTAGCTTGTGAGTGGCCAGTCTAAGTAAGTTAACAAATTCCAGGATCAGTGGGAGACCTTATCTCAAGAAAACAAGGTGGAGTAGTGGCTGAGAAAGGGACTAAATGTTGACCTGTAGCACACACAGACACACACACACACACACACACACACACACACACACACACACACACACTTTAGGATTCACTGTGCTTTTCTACTGTAGCCATTAGCAAGCATCTTTTACCTTTCTATGTGGTTATAAGTTGGTTGCCTTCAAACCCCTACCCAGATCTAGCCAATGGACAGGACATTCTCCACAGTTGAGTGGAGAGTGGGGTCTGACTTTCACATGAACTCCGGTGCCCCATATTTGACCATGTCCTCTGGATGGGGAGACCTGGTGGCACTCAGAGGAAGGATAGCAGGCTACCAAGAAGAGACTTGATACCCTATGAGCATATACAGGGGGAGGAGGTCCCCCTCAGGAACAGTCATAAGGGAAGGGAGTAAGGGGAGAATGGGAGGGAAGGAGGAATGAGATGGTACAAAGGATGGGCTAACAATTGAGATATAATAAGAATAAATTAATAAAATATATTTTTTTAAAAAGTTGGTTGCCTGGAGTCACATTACCTATCCAGATATTTCTATTTTAACCAAGACCTACTTTTTAGGTTTCATATTGAAACTCTTGGGTCCATTCCAAGTAAAATGCAGTGTTCAGGTATTCATGTCTCATGTAGCAATGCTGACTTTTGTAAATGATTTTAAAGTCCTTGCTGTAGTAGCAGAACTGGCTAACGGTGTCCTCCACTGTGGACAAAAGGCATTCTCTCCTTAGCTGAACGCAACAGCTGTGCTTTGTCTACAGAGTCTTGTCTAAAATAAGTGCTTTCTGCTACATCTTTTGTAGACTGTTCAAGCAGCTTCTTAGTCTAGTTGGCAACTGGGAAGAACACTCACACAATTAAAAAGAAAATTAACATTTTCTTACATAAACAAGATATTAATTTACAGTAAAGGAAATGTAACTTAACAGTAAATTGAATGTCTTTTTCCTGATTTTTTTCTTATTTCTGTTTACTTCTCTCTTTCATTTATTCCTCCTATTTTCTCAGAAAATTAAATATAAAGCTTAGTTACTTGAGTATCTCACCTTAATTGCATATTAGTGTTTTATGAGTTTGGACTCATTGCTTGAAGCAGTAACTTTGTAGAGTCCGTTAAAGTCTTTCTGTTCATCAGAGCAGGAGTGATATTCATGTCATGGCTGTCACTTCACGCTGAGGAGCCAGAGCCAACTACTACAGCTGATCAACAACATAAAGTTGACGTACCGAGCCTGGTGTCTAAGATGCCTCCAAGGAGATGACTCATATGTGACAGACATGGGAAAGCACCTAAAAATGAGATAGGGCTTTCCTCTGACGTCACGATGTCAAGACATTTTCATCTACTATTCAGTGTTTCTTTAGTTCTTATGTACTGGTGCTGAGTTTTCTCCAAGTCAAGCTTTAAAATCAGGTCTTAACAATATCTGCTAAGGCTTGTCAACTTTCTAAGTCGCTGGCATGTTCCCATAAAAGCAAACAACCTTTCCTGTGAGAAGTGCGGATGCATGAGATGATTCAAAGTTTAACTGAATGCAGAAGTGTTAAGAGGATGGTAATTCTTGCTGTGTGTGATGGCTCACTCTGGGATCCCAGCATTCAGGTAGCTGTGACTTGACGAATGCCATGAGTTTCACGTCAGATTGAGCTAAGAGTGAGGCTTTGTCTTAGAATAACTGACAGCAACAAACACAGGAAAACCTAAAAAAAAAAAAGGGGGGGGGAGCCTTCCTCCAAAAGATGGTGATTCTGATGACATTGGAAAACCCAGGTTACTCTGAAAGCAGTGGATGAGGTAATGATACCATGTGATCTTTAGAACATCTTCCCCGGCAGAGGCAGGTTTTGCTAACACATCTCCAAGCTGGGCAGCAATATGGACTGTGCCTGGTTTAACTCCTCCCCTACCCGGAGGAGAAGGCCCAACTGCTAGAGCTAGCACAGCTTACGTGGCCATCTCTTTGGTCTGGCAGCTCACTGTCTTTACATTTGGACGTCCACCCTGCTGACTCTCTGACGGACAGACTTCAGTTCACAAGCATGGACTATTTTCTCTCTCATGACATGCTTGACTTCCAAGACGCCTGGAAATTTCCTGCCCTTGCTTCTGGCAGGCAGTTGCTGTTTTCAGCCCTCCTTTCAGACAAAGTTCCTCTTCTGTTCTCTTTCTGGTCAAGCCATGTGTTCTTTCTCCCCTCTTATCATCACCCCATCCTCTCTGGATAGTGTTATGTTTAATGTACGCTTCCTTTTTAATGGATGGTTTTGTGTTCACTTTGGTATTTACATATATTTACAAATGCAAAGAAGAAGGGGGTCTACATAAAGTACACTAAAACATTATCTTTTACAACAGCTAGTTGTCCGTGGCCTTTGTGTACCCAGAGCTGGCTTCATGAGTCTGCAAGTGATATAGTCACTTGGGTTAAAGCGGCTTCCCATTGGTTTAAAAACATGTCGTTGTCATTTTAATGTTCGTCTGATATTTATCCTTTAATTCCCACTTTCTAAGTGATGAAAGTCGGGGTGGGACATGGCGTGTGTACCAGAACCCTGACTCCAGGTATATCTTGCTGCACCCTCATATGGCTCAAGTCTCGTCTGTCCTCCCCTTCTCCTCTGTCTGCCCTGGCTAGTAGCCACTGCTAACCTTTAGGAAGAGGGGAAGACAGCTCATTGTACCCAGGGAGGAACATGTGTAGGAGGACAGTATCGCACACATTCTCTGAGAGCTTCCAACAATAGCAGAAGGGTGGGCACAGGCAGTTTCAGGCTGGGCGGATCAGCAACTGTCTTGGTCACGGGACCACAGCAACAGAGCCCACTTTACACTGTTAGTGGTCTCCTGATTAGAGTGCGACTGTGGCTTGTAGGGGAAGGAAGCCTCTCCCTTGCCTTTTCCAGGCTTCCTTAGTCCAGCTTGTGCTCCCATGGCCAAATCGGGACCCTTTAATTATAATTGTGTAATTGGGATGACCCCACACGAGTATTCTTATGGCTGTACTCAGAACTGACATTGTAGGTCTGGAAAGACGACTCTGTGGGTTAAAGAACTTGCCCTGTAATCATGGGAATCTGAGTTCAAATCCTCAGAACCTATATACATACTTGCATTCTTACGTACAAATGCATGTACACACACAAACACACACACACACACACACACACACACACACACACTGTACATGTGCATACAGACACACATAACTAAAGCACCACAATTGCTTTAAGAGACAAAATTCATACTAATAATTGTGATTATTTTTGCTTTTTCTTTATTTACATGTAATTGTACAGTATGTAAAATTGTCAGTAGGAGAAACAATGAGGTCTGGGCATTTTGTCTTGTAAATTGTGCATCAGGCCCTTCATGCAGATCTTCCTGGGAGCAACACTTCACTTCTACTCATTTTGAATTAAACATATAATACCTAGTTAATTATGGCTGAACATTAGCATTTTCTATAGGTCATTAGTGATAATTTTCTGTAAGCCATGTCTTTGGAACCATTTATTAGAAAAGAAAATACATCATGTAACGGTATGGGAATGCTACTTCCCATGGCTTTTAGGATTATTCAAATGCCCCATAGACCGTGGGAACAAGCTGCAGCTACCAGTAACTTAGAAGCTGTCTCACCATGATAATGATGAGTTTAGGATTAAGACACCTAAGGGTATATACAGGGTAATTTCACTTATACAAGTCCAAAAATAGGCAAAGCCGATTTAAAGAGTTAGTTTCTATAACGCTTGAAGCAGGAATGGCGGCTACTATTGTATAAGGGCGTGGAAGATTACAGGGGGCCCAAACGGAAACCGGCGAGTCCTGAAAACATCCTGCTTCTTCCTCTTTGATCTGGTGACAATAATTTTTCCACTAAAACCCACAAAGTTGTAGCTTAAGATGTGCAGGCATTTCATCATCCATTCTACAGTTGAGTTGCAAAGTGGAAAACAGTCCAGTGTTATTGCTATTATAAAGCAAAACCTGATCCTTCTACTAATGTGAACCTTAGTGGATGAGCAGAATTAAATTCCTGGAGCCTTCATTGGAAGAGAACCAACTCCAGAAAGTGTGTTCTAACCCCTGTATCTGCGTTGTGGCAAGCATGCAAGCACACACACACACACACACACACACACACACACACACACACACACACACACACACACGTAGCTGCACGCTAATGATAAAATTTGAAAATCAAGAGATCTTTATTCAGCTCAGGTTTTGGGAGTTTGGCAATGCAGGCTTGAGGAGGCCCTCGGACTTAGTCTCTGGTGGAAGAGTAGAAACTGTTTCCCAAGACAGGAAGAGAAGGAAAGCAGTGATCAAGAGATCACAGCCCGAGAGCAGACTTTTCCTCCGAAGGGCTGGACCTGTGGTTGCTAAGGGCAACACGTTAAGCCACTTCTAGATGGTTCCATCACCTCCAAAGTCCCTGAACTGGGAGACATTGTCACACTTGAGCTCCAACCACAGTAAGATGTTACCGTTGTGACAGTCTTCACATAGTAATGGGCAGTGACCTCAGAGCAGCGGTATTTCAGGAGACAGTTTGTGGGGTTTCAGTCAGGCATTAGAAATATACTTAGTTTTCTAGGACCCTCTGGATCCTTCTACTTCGCTATTCTCTCATGCTTCTCTCATCTAGAGTCCCAATAGAATGTCCTAGAAACCTACAAGAAGAACATTATAATAGGCAGATTTGGACCCAGGGATCCCGCTCAAACTATGGCACCAGCCAAGGACAATACAGGCCGTAAACTTCAAACCCCTACTCAGATCTAGCCAATGGACAGGACATTCTCCACGGTTGAGTGGAGAGTGGGGTCTGACTTTCACATGTACTCTGGTGCTTCATATTTGACCATGTCCCCTGGAGGAGGAGACCTGGTGGCACTCAGAGGAAGGATAGCAGGTTACCAAGAAGAGACTTGATACCCTATGAGCATATAAAGGGGGAGGAAGTCTCCCTCAGTCACGGTCATAGGGGAGGGGAGTAAGGGGAAAATGGGAGGGAGGGAAGAATGGGAGGATACAAGGGATGGGATAACCATTGAGATGTAACAAGAATAAATTAATAATAAAAAAGAAATATACTTAGTAAAATTAAAGAAATGTGTTTTGTTTTTAAACTTGAGTATACAAATGGAATAGAGTCCTCCATATGTAGTCTAAAAATATATTATTATCATTTCTTGGTTGTCAGTATTGAATATTTAGCCATAAATCTGAGTAGTGTTCAAATATCCTTAATTCTGCCCCCCCCCCAAGCAGAAGCAGAGAAAATGTGAATTTTGATAAATTGGAGGGCCCCAAATAAAATTTCTTACAAGTTTAATGATTACGGACTATTTGCTGACTGGTATTTTCTGAATTTCTGTCACCTATAGATAACGTGAAAGGAAGGATGAAAAATAAGTGTCCAATGTTGGCGTTTTCCTAATTTGCCACTATTTGTTCCCGTCTATGTTAAGCATTATCTGACTTCTCTGATAACACTCTCTTTAGACCAGTTCAATCTTTTTGTCACCAGAATTAATTCTATAAAACTAAACATTCAGTTCACTCCTGCTTACAGCTTTAACCCCCTCCTTAGAGCGTGTGAACACGTCCAGTTTACTTACTTTGATGTGCAATGTGCTTTGTGACCTGATTATAACCTGGTTGTCACTGCTCTCCTCACTATGTCTCTCCTCACATTTTTCTTCATTATTCCTGAAGGCCGGCTGGTGCGGTTACAGACCTAAGTCTAGACTTTTCATGCTTCTGCCATCTTACTTTGCTCGAATGGCTTTGCTTTCTTCTGTACCCAGGGTTAATAATCTCCCCTCGGTCATTTTGCAATTTTTATTCATTTACCGGTAATAGTTCTAGCTCAAAATACTCCCAATCCTTTTTTTATTATTATTAATTTATTTTTGTTACATCTCAATGGTTATCCCATCCCTTGTATTCTCCCATTCCTCCCTCCCTCCCATTTTCCCCTTATTCCCCTCCCGTATGACTGTGACTGAGGGGGATTACCTCCCCCTGTATATGCTCATAGGGTATCAAGTCTCTTCTTGGCAACCTGCTGTCCTTCCTCTGAGTGCCACCAGGCCTCCCCCTCCAGGGGACATGGTCAAGTGTGAGGCACCAGAGTATGCATGTCACCCAATTGTGGAGAAGCAAAGGGAGTTTATTCTGTAGTTGGCTCTTGCTCTATCACATGAGTGATTACTAGAAAAAACCTGAAGCCAGACAGCCCCCGATGATTCTTTTCCAATATGTTGCTGTTAAGGGAGGTTATCCTAACATGCTGATAAAAATAAATAAATAAATAAATAAAAGGTTGGAAGGTCACTTTGAGCATCCTTTCAGCGTTCCCATCATCTTTAATAGTTGAGGAAGTTCTGGGATGGGCAGTTAACAATGTGACGCTCAAGGCTGTTTTTATTTTGTAATCATGGTGTAATAGATTATTTCCACACACCTCCCTCCAGAGAGTTTACATTCTTCATCTTAACTTGGGTTGTGTATGCACATGCTTACATTACGCTCTAGTCTTCAGTTCAATGACTTGTCTAGAAGTCCCCGGAGCTGGAAAAGAACGCAGCTTGACAGATCTTAATCTTCTCTATCAGATGATTGATATGTTCCAGAAATTTCAAGTGCCTTTCAATGTCATAAGCAGTACTAAAAATTCCACCAGCCTGGCCTCAGCCCAACAGCAACAACAAACATGACATAAAGTCTAAACACAAATGCCTGTCACCAAGAGCTTCTCCACGCAGTGTGTTGTTGCTCTTGTGCTGCAGGGGAGGACTCCACAGCCATGTTGCTCTCTTGCCCTGTGCTGCCTCAGTTAGAGGTCAGTTTGAGATTTTTGGCAAAGAGAAATGGAAAGTGTCTTTTTCAGACAGATGCTATGTTTATCCTGCTTATTTAGGATATTTTAAAAAATAAATTGTTCACCCACAGAGGCTTCCCTTCTCTTCAGTAAGATCCATTTTGTAATTTGCAGTGCGTTGAAACACCCCTCCTGGCTTCTGCAGCAAAGGACCTCCTGACTAAACAAATGTGGCAGTCAAAGGTCGGCTCTGTGCACTCACTTGGGCTATTTTCAATTCTCTGGAGACTGAAATCTCCATAGCAATGACATTTCACTCTACCTAGATCCTTATTGGAGATGCCTATTAATATAACATTTATCAGGACAGATTAGCTTTTTTTGGTGCTATAATAACACTTTTTTAAAAAATCAAAACTGTCTCACCTCCTTTGTTTGGCCTTTTATGTCTTGATTCCTTTCCTTTACCCATATATAAATATATTTAGTTCTATCTGTCTTATTAGTGAATAGCATGGGACAAGCCACATTCAAAGCTTAGGATATGAGTCCATTATACTTTCAGGCAGATAGCCTGATGTTCTGGTACACAGAAGGATTTTGAGATCCAGGGATCTGGGTTAGAGTGCAGCTAGAAGTATAGCTCTGGTGAATATTCTAGATTATTCTAGAATATTCTAGATTAAAGAGACACAAAAGGCAGGTTAGTGGAGCCTGAAGTCAGGTGGACAGATGTAATGAGAACACTTCAGTGGGGTATAGTAAAATAGAACAACCAAGAAGAAACTTCACTAGAGACCCCTGACTCTTCTGTCAGATGATCTGAGCCAGCTCCCCTGGGCTCTGTGAAAGCTCACAGAATGTGGGTGTGTCCATGGCCGCTGGCCTCCTCCACTTTTCCTGGGTCCTTCCCTCCTCCTAGTCTGTCACTTTCCTGTCTGGACCAGTTACTGAAGATCCTTAGCAACATTCAGAGAGTGGATTATGATTTCATTGTAGTTTTTGCATTCTTACAGCTCACTGCACCAGTTACTAGCATGAAGCCAATCCTTAATATGACACAATATTTATCTTAAAGCTCTGGATTTGCAGTAAGCACTAGAACACAAATAAGTGACACTTATGCTGGTTAGTTTTATGTCATGATAATTTTATGCATAACTGAGTTCGGTTCCAATTTCCAGGATTATAAATCAGTGTAGTCTTACTTGCAGCTGGTGTTATGATATTTCCCATAATGCTATTTACTGCTTCCTTTATGGATAACTACAAAGCATAACTCTGTGGCCTCTGCTCACATTTTTTCCTTTTTTGCAGAAGTATCTTCCTTTCTAGTTTCCATGCCCTTCTTTATGCAGCCATTTCTTACCCAGCCTGTTATCAGTCTCTTTGAAGCCTGCAGTGCTCCGTTTACATGCCCCCAAGGCTGGGAATGGTAATCTTTGGGTCTACCTTTCTCTTTTCTACAGATTGATAATTTCCTTGAAAATGAAGAACATGCCCTATGTATTGGATCTCATAGTGCTTATGCTCTTCCATAAGGCAGCTGAGATGTGGTAGAGAAAGACTTTCCCTACATGGCTAAAATGGCACTTTTCCCAGGTGTGAGTTCATGCTACAGTTAACAAGATTTCCATCATGATTTTATTGGAAGCAAAGAAAGGGTTATTGTTAGAGGAGGCCACCAGAGAAACACAGCCTTATAAAAATGACATGAATTTCTACATGCATTAATAGTGAGAGCAAGGACACAAATAATGCAGACACGTTACACAAATTACCTAACAGACCATAGACACGAAAGACCTCAAAACTAACTCTAAGTTTTCACTTTTAAATTAGATTCACAGTTGAAAGTAGGCGGATTGCCTTTCTTGTAGCAGTGGGTATGTGTTTCTTGTTCCCACTAAGACACAGAGATCAGCTAGATATGAAGATATGAGGATATGACATAGGCCCAAACAAAACAAGGATTCAGAAATTTCTCATAATGATTTAAATCAAACATTTCCTAATTGGATGACTTCAGCTAGGCTAGAGGGAAAAGCAAGACTCGAGCCTTTAATGTTTTCTTTATTGATTGCACACGAATGCACACAGACATGAGCTTAATCATCAACAGGTCCAGCATTCCAAAAGCTGCCTCAGATTTTGTGTCAAACTTTTAGAAAAAAGAATACACACAAGATCTTAGTAAAATCCACTTTTTGTCTAGCTTCAAAATGACCACATGAAGAGAGCACACTTTTGTGGTGAACAGATGAATTGCAGAGGTCCTGGGTGAAACTACTTTGGAGATTCTCTTTTTTTTGGTATGGGTTTTAGATTTAGATGGGTTGTACTCAAGTCCAAACTCTGCCACTTCTACTGTGAAACTATGTGGGAATGCTGTGCTCTGAGTTGATTTCCTCACATTCCAAGAAGGAATTAAATAGCAACTGGGTAGAGATATGTCAATAGGTACATGGGCATTAGTCTATATGAGCATACATTATATCTAGAAAGTTCTGGAAGAAACAGTGTGATCTTTCCTTCCAGAGAGGGACCGAGTGCCTTCTCGGTACTCAGAGATGAAGACTTACTCTTTTTTTTTTTTTTTTTAATCTTTAAAAGGTCTTTCTTTTATCTTTTTAAAAATTAATTATTTATTTACTTTTATGTAAGCTCTTGATATCTTTAGAACATTATACCTTCTCTTTTAAGGTAAATTGATGTAAAACAAAATAATAAGAATATGAAATAAAATCTCGGAAAGCATTCCTGACCTGGTACAAAGTGAATCTTGTCATCTCAACCCTCTCTATTTTACCCTACAGCTTGCCCTTTCTTATCTGCTGCCCACAAAGAGACTTGCCTTATTATGAGCATTTTATTTACCTCAACACTTCTTTGTGTTTCACTGAAGAGAGATTGGAGTTTGAGATTCAAGGTTGTTGCCTTTTCAATCACTTGTAATCATGAAGTAAGTTAAAGCCCAGGTTTAGATTTTTAAGTCACAAGGTTTATTTTGTTGTTGTTATAAGGATGGATATATTGGAGAAAGTTAGCTTTCAAAAACATCAGCAACTAAAGGAGGGAAGATGCTACAGATCCCACTATTTTTTAGAAAATCCAAACAATGGTTGCAATTATTTTGTAAAACATGTAGATACACAAACCTGGTACCAGCACATTTCTTCCTTGAAAGGTATTTTTCTTATCAATTAAGTATCTAGATGCTGTTTTGGATAGCTGGGAATTTTCATTGCAACAAGGCAGACAAATTTCCCTCTTTTTGCATAGGTTATGTTGCATTCAGCAGATAATAAAAACTTGAGTGTGATGAATAGTTAACTATTCAACATGGTGGACAGTGGAATATGCCACGACAAAAAGCTGAAGGGGGCTGATGTGAGCGTGGCTCACTTTAACAGTGGCAAACAGAGTAGTCAGAGGACGAAGGAACTTGAGCAGAGACGTCTGGGCAAGAGCGTTCCAAGCAATGGGGCAAGCTTCGTACAGCTTCCTGCATCGTAAATGAACAGCAAAGCGGCCAGGCTGACTGGTTAGCGCAAGAGAGAAGACTGGGTGTAAGGTCACGCAGTGTTTGAAGTCAAGCAATTGTCTCCAGCTTCTTCTTTGAGATGGGGGTGCACAGGGTTTGGTAGCCGATGTGTCATGGGAGACAAGGCAACGGCACTGTTGGAGTGTGGGGAAGAACATGCTCTCATTAACCAGCATGGGGAGAACTGGAGGAAGGGCAGAAACGGAGAGCGATGAGAGGACGTTTACTTGGAACCTCCAGAGAAATGCAGACATCCAAAGTTTTTGACTCGGTTTGTGCTCCTTTCGCTCCTTCATGCATTTGAATCCACACAGGAAAGTTACTGTTTAAGATAGCTTTCACACGAACTCTGGTGCCCCATATTTGACCACGTCCCCTGGATGGGGAGGCCTGGCGGCACTCAGAGGAAGGATAGCAGGCTACCAAGAAGAGATTTGATACCCTATGAGCATATACAGGGGGAGGAGGTCCACCTCAATCACAGTCATAGGGGAGGGGAGTAAGGGGAAAATGGGAGGGAGGGAGGAATGGGAGGATACAAGGGCTGGGATAACAATTAAGATGTAATATGAATAAATTAATGAAATATTTAAAAAAAAAAAAAAAGAAAAAAAAAGCTGGTGTTCCCTTTTAAAAACCCATATACTTACCATTGTAATTTTCTTCAGCCAGTGTCTTGTTGAAATACTCTTCTGATACTTTAAACATTGCACATGAGATGATCATCCTCTATCTTTTATGTGTCTTTTTGCTTTTCTCCATTTCACTTTAGAAAGCTTTTTGGATCAACTTTCAAGATATTATTTTTTTCTTTGATAGTCTTAGATTCTTAGTTGTATCTTATCAGATCTAGATTTTTTCATTTGGTAACTTAAAGTTTCTTCTATCACTTTTAAAAATAGTTTTATATGTTTTCCAATGTTTTTCTTTACACAATTGTTCATAATATTTTTGCTCTTTTATTTTTAAAATTTTAATTAACATATATATTCTAGGGTATAGAATGATAGCTCAGTATGTTTACATATTGTGTGGTGATCAAACCAGGCTTATTAGCATTTACTCTTTGCCAAATACTTATCATTTCTAATGAGCTTCCAGTGTAAATCAGAGTTTATTTATTATTTCTCTTTTTAAATTGAAAATAGATTTTTATGCTGTATATTCTGGTTCTTATTCACTTTCCACAACTCCTCCCAGAGCTTGCCACCTCTCTATCCACCCAAGTCCATGTCTTTTAAGAGGAATCTTTTAAAAATAAAGATAGGAAAGAAAAGAAGATAAAATAAAAACAAGCATAATTGAGTAGGACAAAACAAATGAATAGAAAAACAAAGAAGCAAAGGAAAAGCCCAAGAGACATGTATAGATGCACAAATTGGCATGCACAGAAATCTAAAATCACAATATATTAGCCCAAAACAAAGCATTGTGAAACAAACAAACAAGAAACAAAGAAAAGCCCTCCGCAAATACCATCGAGTTCATTTTGTGTTGGCTCTCTACTCCTGGACATGAGGCCTGGCCTAAAGACTGTTTTGCATAACCAGTTAGACCCTGTTAGGAAAAATTAACTTTTCATTTGTGAATGGTTACCAGAGTTAGAGATGTGGGTTTGTGATCTCTTGGGTTGTTTTATAGTGTGTTGACTATTTTCAATCTAGACAAGTCTTTATCCTTGAGATTTAAGAACTATTTGATAATTCAAAATATGCTTATAGACTCTTACTTAAAGACAATAATTTATTAAACACTACCCATTCAGTGGGCACATGATAATTGGAGTGATTCAGAAGAGAGCAAGGTGATGGGAATGACTGGGTTGTATCAGATACAAACCTGATAATTAGGGGTAAACAGGGATATGACTTAAGTAAATTATACATATTGGGCAGGATATAAAGCTAACCCTGAAGTATAGCTATTAACTCTAATTTAAAGTGAATATTTATGAGTTACAGCTGCCTGTTTAATGTTCAATTACAATCAAGATGCCAAAACAAAACCACCTTGAGATGTGACTGCACCTAAATTGACCATGTCCTTGGAGGCAATGACACTAGGATTAAATTTGTTCGCTCTAAACAAACACACTAAATCACAGAGAACTTTGAAGTGACCAGTTATATATTTAACTTACAGATAATTGGAATTTTCCTCATTTGGCTAATAATCTCATCTAAACAGTATTAAGAAGTAAAATATTTTCAGCCAAAATATTAGAACTTGACACCTGTGAAATAATCACTAAGCAGAAAACTCCCAGTAGCTGATTATGTTCACAGAGGAAACTAACAGTTTGTCAAACTTGCAATTTTCCCAAAGAACACGTCCTGCACAGCCATCACTTTCTTCCTATTAGTTGGTCACTCAGCGAAGTTGCTCAGACACTTGCACAAGGGAGGGGGTGTGCTGTTTCTGAGCCACAGTGAGATAAAACAGTCTCATGGCTGCAGATGGAAATGTCTATCCAGATCAGGATGGAGGTTCTGGTGCTGGTGATGAGGCCTCAGGAAGAGGAATTAGGAGGTAGATGGCAGAGCTACCATCCGAGAACTCCTAGGAGAGGACAGCTATGGTTGAAAATGGCTTTAGAGTTAGCAGTCAACTGCCTTGGATGCTCAGCATACACTTGGAAATACAAATGATGCCAGTGACACACAAGGAACCATTCCTTATGTTTTATTTATTTTCTTTAATGTGCTTTGGAAGATTTTTGGGAGATCATGGTGCTTTAAGTTAGAACTAGAAGGGATTTAAATTTGATGTAAAAATATCCTATTTTACAAATGAGGACTCTATAACATGGGCTTCTCTCTGGTTTCTGCTGATGTAAGCACCACCCAGGCCTCTCCACTCCACTCCCTTGGTTTGTAAGGAGGCAAGAGATACTCCACCAAAACCCACACACAATTGATGTGAGTCTTGTGTGACGTTTCTAAATAGTTATGTTAAATTTGAGGATATATAATAATATAAAGTGAAATAATTCTTCTAAGAAGAATACTTAATAATAAATAATTCTTTCTTAGAATTGGAATTTGACCATGTAAAATTATGATATGGGTGCACTGCATTATGCATATGTTTCCAAAGTTTAATCATTTGTATTGTCAGAGGCTGTGGGCTGAGCCTGTTCTTATTTTCTGTTGCTCCTATTTATTTATTTTTGTATTAGAGACTGATTTTTTCCCCCTGTAACCTTGCCTGGCCTGGCACTAACTGTGTACCACCGGGTGGCCTCAAACTTATAACAAACCTTCTGCTCCAGCCTTTCTTCTAAAACTCCAGGTGTGCCCGCCCCCCCCCCCCCCCCCCCCGCCCGGCTTCTTTTTGAAAACAGTTAATGATCATATTTTGGAAGCTTAGTAACTTTTCGTGTCCCATCATTGATTTAACAATAATGTTTTGAGGTGTCAATAAAGGCACTTTTTTTTTCAATAATTTCATTCATCCCATGTTGTTTTCTCTTGGGATTCTTGCATTAAAAGCCTGGGAGCCCTTGGGACATCCCGCGGTCTTTCTTCGGGGGAAGTCCGCATCCAGCCGCTTCTACTTCACGGAAGCAGTATTGCTCAACTGCTCAAGGGATTTCTAAAAGAGAAGGGGAACTTTTCTTCCCCTGCAATTAATGCATTTGATGTGTCAAAATATTCACCATTTTAAAATTGTCACCAATTAGATATCAGTTAAATTTCTTTCTATTTCTAATCTGAAAACTGGCACAGCTCCTTGCGTGCCCCATGCCGTAACTGACTCAACAGCCTGCGGTGTTGTCACTGGCTTTCAGGCGACCACCGGCCTTAACAACCTTCCCTCTGCTGGCGAATGGCCAGCGTTTGTTCTTACGTCTGTTTCTGATTTCACACTTTCCATTTCCTGTCATCCTAGAAGAGGCATTTTACATAGTGAGTTTGATGACAAGGTGCCCCTGCTTTAGCTTAATGACCAAAGATGAAGAAGAAGAACAGAGTGGGACCAGAAGAGCCTTAAGTTTCATTCCCTGGGGCTCATTCTACTTCGAAGGTCCCTGAGGTCAGCAAAATTCGACTTTTAAGTTTGAGAGCAAGCATTCCACAGAATAATGTTATTGAGGTACGTTTGTTTGGATAAAGTTTGTTCAGAATAACATTTAAATTTGATGTAATTTGTCTGAAAGCGTACTGAAATATATACTTCTTATGCTATAAATGCTCTTAAAAGAAGTAATTTCTTCCTTTTGGTATTCCTTTCTCCAATTCTATACATGTGCAAGTACAGAAACTCTATTTTACTGTTTACCTTCAACTTTTGTCACAGTTCAACCCTCCTCTTAAACCATTTTCCCAATGTGACCTATGGCCAGACTTCAAAGTAGGAGTCTGCTTCATCAGGATTGCTGCCTAGTGGTTAGTCAGGGTTACACACTATCTGTAGGAGTTCACTGACATGTCTGGAGTTCCAGGCTGGACATGGGCTTGAGTGGCTGTCTTAAGCTAGCTGCACGATGCTTTGCATGTTTTTCCTGATAAGTTAACGGCCAACTTGAGGCTTAGAGAATATATCTTTACTGCCATTTGTAGCTTAGTGAACTCAAACACGTTACCAGATGACAATATCCACAGCCCGCACTGTGTGCTTTTCCTCAGCTGCCTTATAATTATGTTATGACTTAACAAAGTCTCTGAACCTTGCAATGCCTCTGTCTGCTCATCCATAAAGGAGTGTGGGTACAAAATAAATAGATAAGCTTCAAAGACCTCTTGTTCTTCCTTGTGGAAAATGAGCACATGAGATGGCGACTCGGGACTTGCCAGGCAGGATGGAACAGAAACTGGGAGCTAGTCTGTAACTTCCCAGGGAAGCCCTGAGAGCAAACAGACCCTCAAGAGATATTCACAAAGCAACAAATGTCCAAGAGGCAGGAGGGGAAGGCTGCCTTGGTCAAGGGATAAGAAAAGAGCTCAGAGGAGAGTGTGGGAGAGAGGCTTAAGGAAATAGAGACGAGCCAAAAGTGTAGTGGGACGGAAGCCAGGCAGCCAGTCGGAAAGCCAAGCAAAACTTCTTACAGTTTGAGGATAAAATCAGATCAGTGTTTGGCAATGAGGTCATCACTGACCTTTCAAGACACCCATTTCTAGAGTTGTTGTGATGGAAGTGGAACTGTGGTGGGTCCAGGGGTGAGGAGGGCAGGAGGTGGGTGCACGGCAGAGAAGACTGACTAAGGAGTCTGCCACAAAGTGACCGTGGCAGCCATAGGTAAAGAGAACTGAATCTCCGCAGGAACTGCATTTGAATTGCTACTGCTTTATTTCATTGTGCTTAACGTTTAGTGATGACTTTTTAAATGTTGATATATTAGGATATTTTCAGAAGCTAAAAATAAGCTACAGATTACTCTGTAGGGGGAAGAGGCGCCTATTCTAACACTATTCTTTTTAAGTTCTTACAATTCCATAGGGTTCTTAGAATTTAGGATCCTCTCCACATACCCCAGCTTCCGGGTGCTTACCCAGCAGGATGAGATAAACCCTGACACTGACATCTGTGTCACTGTGAGTCTATGTAATGCAGAGATCCTGCCGCCTCTCTGGCTCTTTCTATTCCCTTCGTTACAACCAAACCCCATAATGTTCTTTCCTGCTTCTCTTTGTCTGCTTCCTAGACCTAGCTGGATCTGCATTACCACCAGCTCTACTTGAAAACATCTCGCCTGCCTTCAGTGGGCTCGTGTCACAAAACCCACCAGTCACGTCTTAGTCTGTGTATGAGAAGTATTACCATTATTGAGGTGACTAATATTTCGCTCTTTCTGGAAATAATTTCTTTCCCTGGTTCTCCCTCTATGCCTTGCTCACTCCATGCTAGTGAGCATGAGCCTCCCTTAACACGTCACTCTTGAATTCACACTATGAAAAAAGTTGTCCTAGATGGACTGACCTCAAAATCTTGGACTGACTTCCACCAACAACATTCTGTTGAACCCAAAGAAGTCACTGGGCCTTTCTGAGGTGCAGGATATGGAAGGCCTACCTCAGGCTGTGTTATGATAACCTCGGTGAAACCAGTTGGCCCAAAATAAACACCGAGATGTTTGCTGAACCTACTGCCCAACACTGAACCACCCCTGCTTCCCCAAATGAATACTCCTCTGTGACCTTGTTCTCCACAGAGGGTAGTCAAGCAGTCGATGGAGGATGGAGAGGGCCAACAGCTCATGTTTGGGGCGGAGGAGAAGAGATACCACAAGAGGGTTACAGAGATAGGCACCTGCAGGTAGCAGCTCTGTTCTACTGTAGCCATAGGTCAAAACACAGATGTTCATGCAAGAACGAACAGCAATTACAGATAAACAAGGTATGTTTGGCGTTAGGTAGGAAGTCTAAATCTTTATATTACATAGGAGGGCTTTAATTTTTCGTACAAGGTAATTATAACGAGCAAATTGTTATAATATTTTAGAATCTACTAAAGTTAAGCACTAAAATTATTTTCTGTGTTTAATTTTCATAGTTTTAGTATTAATAGAACTTAAAATATGCCTAAAACCATGCACATTGATTATTAGCCTGGGAGTTTTTGGTTGGTATGGGTTCTGATGTAAGAATTGAGGTTTGAGAAAGTATTTTCTCTGATTTTTGAGACATAACTTCTAGTGCTATCCTGTAAAATAAAAATTTGAAAACCTTAAAATTACATTTCTTATTCTATTATCAAATAAATAATCTAAAATTATCTTTCTCCCTCTCATGATAATATAACAGTCATCAAATGAAAGAAAGATTATGAGCATGCATAAGTACTTTTTCTATCATTATTTATTGGAGATAAGCAACAGACAGCTCTGCTGATATTTTCATCTCTGTCTTCCATTCTCCTACATTGCCTTAAAACAGGAATGTCTTTCCTGGTGGCTGTGGTGTGTCTCTGGCTCACTAGAGAATCTATCCTAAAGCTGAAAATTCCCCTTGCAGCTCAAGAATGCTGGGAAGTAGCCTTTAATCCAGGGCTTGTAGTTATACTCAGTTCTTTTTTTTTTTTTTTTTTTTTTTTTTTTTTTATAAAGGACAAATTGGTCCACTCTATTAGGAAGAGTTCCTATGGCTGTGCCACACTGCCATTTGACAAAAGGCACATGCGTCAAAGCGCCACTCTCCAAACACCTGAGGTATAACACTTGTTGGACTGTCCACCTTGTCTGCAAGGGCTGCCTGCCCTGTTCCCAAGTGATGGTAGGACCCACTTCTCCAGAGACTCTTTAAGCAGTGCTCACATTGTAGACAGACTTTTAATCAGAGAAGTGCAAGCACTTAAGACTTTTAAAGAATTATGTCTTTCTTCCTCAGACTGGAAAGACATTTTTTTTGTTCTAAGTGCTAGACTTAAGGAAATGGTAGTGATGTTTCTTTCCAAGTTTTGAGCTGCTTTTGTTTGTCTTGCGACTGCTATTACTGCTTTGCATTGTCTTTGCCTTTCTAACCTCTTACATGAAGATATTCTTTATTCTAAGAGGTTCTTATAAATTCTTGCAAACAATTTCTCTTTGTGACTTGTGACTGAATCTCTTTTCCATTAAAAATGTATTATTTGGGGGAGGAAAATAAGAGGTTACTGCTTTTTGTTTATTTGCTAAAACCATTCATTTCATAAAAGCATAAGATACCCTAACCGGTCTTGCTTAATATATATTCCCATTGAAATATCTTCACACAAAAGAGACATTGAGCATGTATCTTGCCCTCTGGAAAATATTTCCCTTATCTCCTCAGAACGTCCTTATTTTCCTCTGCTTCAACTTGTTTACAGGTACAAAGACTTTTGTAAAGTCATTTCTTTTCATTGTTGTGAAATCTCATAAGGTTAAAATGAATTTGTGGTAGATCAGGAAAAATCATCCTTTCATGAGTTATACATAATAAAGAATAACCATGTTACCCAATGGCACTGTATGACACTCAGAGGACTGAGTTCAGATATAGGCGTCCCTCTGTATAGACTTGAAGAAGCTAAGTTTTAAAACCCACTCAGTTGCATGGTAATATTATTTTCAGAGAGCAGAGACCAATTTAATTTCAAGACTTAGTTACCTATTGATTTTTGAGAAGACATTTACTTTGTCTACTTTGTCTTTTCAGTTTCACCTCTAATACAAAACTAGTTCTGTAGTTTTGCCTATCAACTTAGCTGAAGTGTTCAGCAAATGGCACAGTGAACTTTAGAAAGTATTCTGAGCATCTCAAGTAAAAAGTCTTTCAAGATGAAACTTATAACTATTGGTCAGTCATGTAACTTGGCACTTCAGTGCTGTGGCCTGCATAGCTCTAGGACTGTCCTGACAGGGGTAAGCTCGATTGAAGAAATGTACGAAAGGGCTGATTCAGGTGGACCACACCCTCTTATTGGAGATATGCCAATAGCAGCCTAGAAATGCAGTGTGTTCATTATCTACAGACTTCTCCTCTGTGTCCATGAAGGAAGAGGAGGCATATGGCTTCTGTGCGTAAACAGTCTTTGGAGAGGAGCAGTCTCAGGCTGCAGCCATGTGGTAGGGAAAAGGTATTCATCATAGTTTCTACTCACGATGGCAACATGAAGACAAGAAAGCTTCCATGGATTTTATTTGGGGGTTCTAGCTAAGGCCAACCATTCATCAACATCCATGCTAAGACCATGGAAGGCTTTGCCATTCCTTTTAGCTCAACTCAGGGAAGGCCTTGTCATTGCTAATGGGTCTGAGGCAATAGGGTCCTGGACATGGCTGTGTTCATGTCCATAACACACATTGACCCAAGACTTCATCCACTCCCCACACCTGACTAAGACAAATTGTGCCTTATTGGGGAATGAAATAAGCTGTTAATTATCAGGAAACTGAATTCTGTGATTATATACCCTACTGCACTCCCAAGGCTAATTTAAGATACTCCTGTGCCATATAATTTAGTCCTTTTCATGTTTATTTGTATCTTCATTTACAGTAGACACAATTCAAGTTTAGAATGAAAACCTAATTTGCTTAAAGATTATACAAGGGTCAAAGGGAAAATTTAAAATACAACATGTTCTGGAGTTCTCACTTCCAAAGTTACAACACACTGGATGCTTCTGAAGACAATTAGCTTGAAATTATGAAGCCAGAGCTAACATTGTCTAGAATCGATTAGTTACAAAACTAGAAGATAAGCAGAAATGTCTAGCTCTTAATTATGGAACACTTCTTGCATATATAATAATTATGTGGAGTCCAGAGCAGTAAATATCCCACTTCAGAGAACTCTGCTACAGAGAGACCTACTGCTGCTCTCATCTTCAGGTGTTTATTGAGGACATGTCCCCAGATCCTCGCAGAGTCACATCCAAGAGTAGATAGGGGTCTATAGACTCATTATTGATTCATGAATCTAGCCCATAAATTAAAAAGAAACAAATAATATTTTAGCAACATAGTTAAAGTGTAAAAAGTAATTTAACTCTGTCAAAGCAATGGCTATTACTTTCTCAGTGGCTTTTTCACTCTCATGTTAGATCCACACAAGTAGAAAGTTGACCACATTTTTAATTCTTTTCATGAATTATCAAAATTATTCTTTTGTATGGTGTCTAGAACTTGAAAAGTACCCAAAAAGTTGTGTGAACTAAAGAGTTTATGTACAAGTTAACATCAATAAAATTATTATGTATATATGCATATTCATGTGAGTATGCTAACATTTGGGGAAGTATAGTAATTTCATAACTACATGTTGATGTGTAATGAAAATCTTGGTGCTCACTCTATTGACATGAGGAGAGTTTATGAAGCATTAAAAATGGAAACCAAAGCTCTTTAAATAGAGAAATGTATGAGGAGCAGAAAAGTGTGACGAGTGAAATGAAAGGAGTACCCTGGGGTATATACATCACTCGAGAGAATAATTGTCAGCTGGCCTTAGGTCCTGGTGCATAGGATCACTGTCCAGGTAGTATGATGTCATCTAGAAGTTAAGTCTACCAAGAGGATGCAGAACTCCAGAGTAGTATATATTTTTATGAAGAAGTAAGAGCTGGATAAATAGGAAACTGCTCATGATCTTGTAAAGACTGAATAGCATGCGGAGCATCATGGTCCAACGCTGAAGAAGGTGATCACTCCCATCCTTGGAAGAGCTACAGCTTTCGTGCTCCAGGGGGAGTTGCTGGGCTTGTCAGTAGGAGCTGAAGTCATTCTGGCAACTTCAAAGCAACAGCTGTCTGGATGCAGATGACTCAGCTTTGGAGAGGAAACAAACCTGGACCACTGTTTTCCATTCCTGCCGACCCTTTGAGTTCTCAGAAAATATGCTGGCCTCCCCAAGGTTGTTATGCTAGCTCTTGACCCGGTGAAGTAAGGAGTATCGGAGAAAATAAAGCTACAATTTCTACTGAGTAACAATAGATTTGCAGTGTAAACATAAGCGGTGTACCCTAAAGAACATTTTCATGTGTTGCTTAAGCCCAGAAAAGTGAAAGTTCAGCTGGGTTTTAAGAGTGACTTACAATAGAAATTAGGGTTCCTCTAATTGGTATGCCTTTTTATCATTAATGTCATAGTTAATGTTCCTTGCTTAATAACACCAGTAGAGACATGGTAGGACATTATTGGGGCATTTTACTTTACTTTTAATTACTTAATTGTTAGTTTTGAGACAAGATGACCTTCATCTTAACAGCGTTCCTACCACAGTCCCTTCACAGCGGAGGTTATAGGCAGATTCCACATATGCTTAAGATATATAAAGATTAGATATTGTCAGTTTTCTTCTAAATTCACAAAATTCTTTTATGGTTTTGAGATTCCATTACAGCCACCAAAAAGAATCACTTTGCCCCGAGGTAAGAAACATATTCTATAATTTTACATATTTCACAAAACCAAAGATTATCAAAATAGGAAAATCACACAATGAGACACAACCTGGTCATCTCACAACATGAAGGAAGGAAGGATAAAAGGAGAGAGGGGCAGTGCAACGAGAAGAAAACATTTCTTTCCTAAGGCGCCTCTCAGCGTGTGTGTATAAACATGGGGAGTGTGACTAAGAAAATAGGACAGGGAGCCATCTATGCTGAGAGTGCTGATGCATTGAAACACATGTGGTCCGAACAGTGTTCTCAAAGATGACAGAAGAGGGAAGATGAAAGATTTTGTATCCTGCAGCATGGAGTCGGATGACCGGAGAAAATGAGGACCACTAATATTCTGCACAGTTTAGAAGCCACAGAGAATCAGCGTGATGCTGCACAGTTTCGCCCTGGAGTCTCTGTGGTGCTGAAGTAAGCATTTGGCGGTATCCTATGTCTGTGGGTGAAGTTCTATTCATTCACATAATGGTCTTGTGGCACCAGCATGAGCAACAGCTCCATGGAGAGTATAAATGTAGCACATTGCTACCACATCATTTAACTTTTCTGTAAAAACGTCTCACCACCTCATATGAATGCCTCTCAATTATATCGATTTATATATGTAATAATATCAGTCTTTGAAGACACAGAACACTGAAGACAAGCAGCGGGGATTGCTTCTCCATGTGCAGCACTGTTATGTTAGGGAGCAGCATGGTGTGATGCAGTGACTTTCAGCTGAGCAAGAGAGAAGGAAGCATGTGAAGGGGAAAACATCTTTTATGTTGTAGTAGTTTTGTGTTTGGAAATGAAAACATGATTTATTATACTAAAACTCACAAAACTTGAAGACATTGGGAGAACACATAGACCTCAGTGATCTGTCTTAAAGGGACACATTAGGTCAGCTGGAAAAAAAATGAGGGATAGTTTTATTTGTGAAATTCAGAGAAATGCTTTTTAAGTTTGAGAAACTGGTTGAATTGAAATAAAGTGAGCAAATGTCCTTGTTGTATTGTGGAGCATCTTTTGGGTGTATGCCCAGGAGTGATATGGTTGGGTCTTTAGGTAGAATTATTCCCAATTTCCTGAGAAAGCGCCAGATTGAAGGTAGTTGTACAAGTTTGCACTCCTCCAGCAATGGAGGTGTGTTCCCCTTTCTCCACATCCTCCCCAGCATGTTCTGTCACTTGAATTGTTTTTTTTTTTTGAAAATTTTTATTATGTTTCTTTTTTAACATATACATTTATATTATTACACATGAATAAAATCAACTACATACAGCAGAAAGAACCACGAGACAATCAGGAAGTATACAAATGTTACATTCATAGTGATTTGGCCATTTGTATTTGGAAAACTTGAAGCAAACATCTTTCCTATCTTATTGGGTCTAAATTTCTGAATGGAGATTAATATCTATAATATTTCATCTCTCTTCACTTAAAACACCTATATTGATCTAAAAACATCTTAACCCCTAACCTACTAAGCTTAATTGAAAGACTAAACTATCTGGTCTTCAAACCCATCAGAGACTTGAGAAGGGATAAAACTTAAATACCTGAGTGAACCCAGAGTGCAGGTTAGTAGCTTCCAAAATGAAAAAATGGCTGAGACAGTTTATTGCCTGAATAGTCACCCAAAACTCTGTACCATTGGAGCATCATCTTCAGCCTTCTGGCTCAATATCTCTGACAGACATATTTGGGAGGCAGGAACTATTGAGGATTTGCCACTTGATTTTTTTTTACCAGTATTTATTTTATTATTTATTTATTTTAATTTTATTAATTTATTGATTATAGCTCAGTTGTTATCCCATAACTTGTATCCTCCCGTTCCTCCTTCCCTCCCGCTTTCACCCTATTCCCCTCCCCTAGGTCTATGACTGAGGGGGACCTCCTCCCCCACTATATGGTCATAGGCTATCAAGTCTCATCTTGGTAGCCTGCTTATTCTTTCACTCTTTGAGTGTCACCAGGCCCCCCCACCAAGGGGAGGTGGTCAAATATGGGGCACCAGAGTTCATGTCAGAGTCAGTCCCCACTCTCCCCGTAACTGTGGAGAATGTTCTGTCCATTGTATAGATCAGAGTTGGGGTTCGATGTTTACCACTTGTATTGTCCTTGGTTTATGTAATAGTTTGAGCAGACCCCCCTGGGCCCCAGTCCACCCATCACTATCTTAGCCATTCAGGTAGGTGTAAGATGGAGTCTCAGATTTGTTTTGAGTTGCATTTCCTTGATAACTAGGGATGTTGAGCATTTCTTTAAGTGTTTCTCAGTTATTCAATATTTCTCTATTTAGAATTCTCTGTTTAGTTCTGTACCCCATGTTTTAATTGTGTTATTTGGTTTGGTGCTGTTTAATTTCTTGAGTTCTTTATATATTTTGGATATTAGCCCTTATTCAGATGTAGTCCTGGTGACGCTCTTTTTCCAGTCTGTAGACTGTTGCTTTGTTCTGTGGACAGTGTCCTTTACTTTACAGAAGGCTTTCTGTCTCATAAGGTCCCATTTATTAATTGTTGATCTTAGAGTCTGAGCTGTTGGTGTTCTCTTCAGGAAATTGTCTGCTGTCCCAGTGAGTTCAAGGCTCTTCTCCACTTTTTCTCCTAACAGATTTAGTGTGTCTGGCTTTATGTTGAGGTCTTTAATCCATTTGGACTTTAGTTTTGTACAAGGTGATAGATATGGATCTATTTGAATTTTTCTATATGTAGCCACCCAGTTAGATCAGCACCATTTGTTGAAGATGCTATCTTTTCCCCATTGTATGGATTTGGCTTCTTCATAAAAAATCAAGTGTCCATAGGTATGTGGGTATGTTTCTGTGTCTTCAATTCAATTCCGTTGATCAAACAGCCTATTTCTATGCCAGTACCATTCAGTTTTTTTTTATTACTATTGCTCTGTAGCACAGTTTGATATTAGGGGTGGAGATTCCTCCAGAAGACCTTTTATTTTACAGGATTGTTTTATCTATCCTGGGTTTTTTGTTTTTCATATGTAGTTGAAAATTTATCTTTCAAGGTTGGGAAAGAATTGTGTAGGTGTTTTGATAGGAATTGCATTGAGCCTGTAGATTGATTTTGGTAAGATGGCTAGGTGTAACAGATAGATATGATAATAGATAGAAAGATCTATGCTAGATAGATATGGTATCTATTTATCTACCATAGATAGATAGATAGGTATGGTAATAGATAGACAGATAGATAGACAGATAGATAGATAGATAGACAGAAAGGTAAGATGAAATAGTTATATAAGGTCTTCAAAAAACTTCAGACACACAGAATATGGCATTTAAAAATGTTTTTATTATTTTAAAGATTCATTGACAATGAGACAGGTTGACTCCTGTCAATACTCAAAGTAGATGATGACCATCAAAGAACCTCCTTATGGAGATGCCCTCAAATGTGGCAAACAAGCCACTGCGTAAAATGTCCTCTTTTCTACCACAGACAGAATTCTGCCCCAAAATGGGCAAGCTTGGATGCAGGCAGAGTTGATAGCCAAACTCTGCCAAGACAGGGTAAGGAAGACCTTAATAGTTCCTGCCTCACAAATATTTCTGTCAGATATATTGGGCCGGAAGGGTGAAAATGATGCTTTAACATTATAGAGAGTTTTGGGTGACTGTTTAGGCAGCAAAATGTCTTTGTCATCTCATTTGGGAAGCTGCTACCCTGCACTCCCTGTATACTCAGGTAATTAATTTCTTGTCAAGTTTCTGATAGGGTTGAAGACCAGATAATTTAGTTTTAAACTAAGCTTAGTTGTTTAGAGGTTAAGATGTTTTTAGGTCTAGATAGCTTTTTTTAAGTTGATAATGATGAGATATGATAGATATTGAATTACGTTCAAAATTTTAGACGCACCAAGATAGGAAAGATGTTTTCTTCAAGGCTGCCAAATACAAATAGCCAAAACACTATGAATGGAATATTTATATAATTTATGAATGTTTCATGGTTCTTCTTGTTGTAGGTAGTTTATTGTATATATGTGTAATGACATAACTGTATATGTAATAAACAAAAAAGATATTTAATAGTAAAGAAAGAAATAAAGTGAGTAGGAAAGCTAAAATATTTGAACCCAGCTTGACTGGCTACAGTGTAGCTGGGACATTTACACCTTTGAAGTCTTAGTTCCTGGGTCCCTACATTGACAATAATCAGATATACCTGCAGAGTTAAATAATCTTGCTGCATAATAACATAAAACAGAGGCAACCCTCCAAAAAGTCCCAAAGGCAATCCTCCATAAAGTCCCAAATGCAATATTCCATAAAGTCCCAAAGGCAGTACTCCATAAAATCCCAAAAGCATGCACTTACAACACAGGATGCCATGGTGATCCCTGTCTATCTCCACCATCCCCATTTGTCCCCATGTAGCAAGGATCCTACTTAAGAATCATTCAAAAACTAAGATGAGGGGTGGCTCCTTGTTCCTCACTCCCCTCCTTGATGGCGCACCAGGTCTCTCCCCTTCACTGTGAGACTTCTTGGTCTATACTCACTGGTTCCACTTTCCAATGTCTCCCCTCTCTGCAATTATCTGCCACTGGACACTCATGCTTGAGTTCCTGCATGTTACTTCACTAACACCCACTCTAACCAGTATGTATTTCAAGAAGTTTCTTTTATTATCCCCTCAGGAAATGTCTACCTTGATTAGGTTGGAGTGTTCATACCCCTTCCTCTAGCAATCTTGCTTTCCACTCACGATCCTACATGGCAACTGTTCAGCACTTGTCTGCCTGTGTCTATTCTGATAGAGTGAGAAAAGACTCTTTCACTCACAACGTGCTACAGCATGCACCAGCCTTGGGTCCTACTATGTGTTCAGTATGGGTGTGGCGACATAACACCTTTGTGAACTAGTGTTACTTCTATGTCTTTGATGTAGTGTAATAGAAACATTAAAAAATTGCTATTTACAAGGTTGTTATTTAATGATTGTGGCTTTTAGCAAGTGATACTTTCCTTTTTTAAACATATGAGAAATGTCCAAAGAACATCTGCTTTCTTAAAAATTGGCATAAATATTTAAAACAACTCTGGAACTACATATCACTACAAGTGTCACAAGGTATAAATGTGCGAGAGAGCTAACATCTGGCCAGCCTGGACATATGTTTAACTTTTGTATTCAGATGCATTGCATAACCAAACTTGTCTAAATTCCAGACCAGAAATTTATTATTTGGAAGCAAGATGAAACTAAAACACAAGCCTCTTAAACCTAAACATAAGCTTGTGCAAGGAGGGACAGTGAAAACATGTCCATCCTTAGCGTCCTGCAGGATGAGAAAGGCTATCATTCACAGTTTTTAATGAGTGCTGCAATCCAACAGACTTTTGGCAGATTGTTTTATTTTATTTTAGTTTTTTAGAGTTCTTAGAAAAAAATATAACAGAAATGAGATAAATATCCACATTTTAACCATGGTTTTCCAAAAATGCAAGTAAGGTGCATTTAATACCTATTGGATGTAAAAGTACAACGTGTGATCATCATTTGCAATATAATTTAAGGGGAAAAAGACCAAAGTGTTAAAGTACTTTACTCATTTCTGACTCTCTGAGTTGCCTCCTGTTCAGTCCTGAAGTGAAGTCTCCAGCAAATTTAATCGATGTGGTTAACAATAACGGCAGTGGGAATCTGTTCTTAATGTGATGAGTTTAGCAGGATGTGAAGAACTGAGAATTCAGAAGACTAGTGTCTGCTCAGTTCCTGAGCATCCTGTGATGAGCGGATACCCCATCCCTTTTCAAGCCCAGCTTGCCCTTCTGGAAACTTTGTATACTAATGCTCGTTCCCTTACTTGGCAGTTAACGAAGTTATGCAAGTGCATAAATAAATACTCTTTGTAAAGCTTTAAATGAATATAAACTAAGTCATCAGTACGAATGACGCATTGCAACATTTAAAAACAGTATACATATATATTTATGTTTAATCACATACAGCCCCTGATTTCTCTGGGGGAGTTGTCTGCTATTACACTGTCCTTGAGAATGACTTACGGTAACGCAATGGTACTTTTCTTCCTTTTGGAAGCTACATAGAATGTCTTGGGCTCTTAGAGGCACCTGCCTCTCACTGTCCTCTAGTTATGGTCTCAAGCTCCCTTACTGCTGAGAAACACCCAGATGTCCACTCTTTTGAAGTCACTCATGCGAAGAGCCTTACAAGAGTCTCCTGTCACCAGTGTCCTCAGAGGAAATAATGAGGAAATGCCTGCAGGAGGATTTTCTTGCTATCTGTAACTCTGTCAAACCGCAAACAATAAAAATGTGTGTTGAATTTCCCACACCATCACACCACAAATAGTTGTAACAGTTCTTGGTCTCTGAGGGGGATGTTGCTGTCCCCTGCTCAGTGATGTGCTCTGCTGCCTGCTCACACCCTGGCAGCCATGACGTCCTTCCTGGAGATGCACACAATGGCCTAGCATCCAGCCATGAGCAAAAAGAAACTCCTCAAACATGAAATGACACAACGGAGTCTAAGGACATGACGGTTTCCTCCATGAGAGAAGCCAGACATAGATGGCCCTGGATGGTATGTTTCCATTTGTATGACATTTTAGAAAAACAGAACACAGGGACAGAAAACATATCACACACCAAGAGTGAGGAGTTGGTGGGAGAGGGTAACAGTGCAACAGAAGATGGACGCAGTCTGTCTTTACAGCAGCTGAGGGCTTTGTGTCTGTGTGCACTTTTGAAAACTCACCAATTGGATGTTTGAGAATACTTTTTTTTCTTTTTTAAAAATATATTTTATTAATTTATTCATATTACATCTCAATTGTTAGCCCATCCCTTGTGTCCTCCCATTCCTCCCTCCCTCCCATTTTCCCCTTATTCCCCTCCCCTATGACTGTGACTGAGGGGGACCTCCTCCCCCTGTATATGCTTATAAGGTGTCAGGTCTCTTCTTGGTAGCCTGCTATCCTTCCTCTGAGTGTCACCAGGCCCCCCCATGCAGGGGACGTGGTCAAATATGGGGCACCAGAGTTTGTGTGAAAGTCAGACCCCACTCTCCACTCAACTGTGAAGAATATCCTGTCCATTGGGTAGATCTGTGTAGGGGTTTGAAGTTTACTGCATGTATTGTCCTTGGCTGGTGCCATAGTTTGAGTTGACTCCTGGGCCCAGATCCCTTGACTTTAAAGAATAGCTTTTGTCTGACAGGATGACACATGCCTGTGATCCCAGCACTGAGAGGTACAATGATTGCTGTGAGTTTGAGCCAGCCTGGGCTACATAGAGACCACTTGGATAGAAAACAGAAACAAGAAAAGGAAAATAAATTCATGCACACCACAGCAAACACACTTAGGAACAACAAAAAATATCGGGGACTGGAGAGGGGGGTCATTAAAGAGTTTCTGCAGGCAAGTTCATCTGAACTTTGTCAGGAAACTACTGTAGGGACACTCTCTGTAGAGAGAGGAGTGGCATTTGTAGGAGCCAGGGAAACATTTCTTCTGTGAGGTCGCCAGCCTCCCATCACACTGGCTTCATGCCCCAGTGTGATACTTTTTCACATGGGGACCCACTTCGACAACAGGGATCTAGGAACTCGGATCCTTGGCTCCTCCACTGTCTCTTCTGTATCTGAAGACAGGGAAAGGGAGAAAGGAGGGTAAAACCCATGGCTGCCGCTGAGAAGGAAACATGCGAGGGCAGACCTTAAGATGGGCTGCGTCCTTTCTTCTGTCAAAGACTACTTGATATCACGTTGGCAAACCACTCCAAAATGTAACTTAAGCTAAGTTCTTGGTTAGAAAAGGAAATCGTTTGGTATTTGAACCTAGTGGCCTTTGTCAGGGTAGAAAAGCGTGCATGTGATACACGCTGCCATGTGGCAGTGCAGCAAGGAGCTGAGTTGTATGTGGGCACTGGGAAGTGTGGAGGAGTACGTGGGAAGCAATGAGAGTTCATATGGTGGAGGTGTATTTTCTGCAACGGCATCAGTAACATTGATTGCCATAATCAATTGTCATAGCGATGTGTTTGGGAAATCACGTGGCCTACTACTAAATGTATATTGAGGATGAAAAAGGTAACAGAGTTGTTTGCTAGGTTTTTGAAGCTCTGCATTCTCAACTCAGGCTCCTGTAATTACAAAGCACATTTTCTTTTGTTACTGTTTTTTTTTTTTTTTTTTTTTTTCAGCTGATATTCTCTAGAAAGTTCAATTTCTCTACAACTTTTTCCTCTAATTACTCCTTTTACACCACAGGACTGTTTTCGTTGCCTGTCTTATTCCTCAGTAAGGAGAAGATACTATATGTTGACAATTATGTTATCAACTATAATGAAAACCACAGGATTTTTTTAAAGCAAGCTTCCTTTCTCTACAACTTTACTGTGTGGTAGCTCAGAAAATCTTGATACCTACTGTGCTAATAAAAATGAAATCACTGGCCCAAATCATGTTAAAATACAGAAGGACAGATTATCATGTTGAAAGTGAAAATGGGCCTTGATTTGTTTCTCCTTCCTGTAGGTTCTGTGTTTGCCCTCTCCATGTTTTCCTCTCCATCATGCCCTGCCTGAGTTATCTTAACTCAGTCTGCCAACTAATCAATTCGGAACCTGATTCACTTTTTTACTTGGAAATTCTCATCCTCCTCCTTCTAAAGTTACTTTCTTCATTCCTTTGAATCCAGTTTTAGCTGTAGCCTGGAGTCGCTGGGAACTTCTCCATCATCGTCACGCTACTCAGATCAGCCACTGACTGTCACTTTATTTCTCAACATGTTTACTACTGGAGCACTCTTAAAATAGTTCTGGCATTTTCCTTCGGCTGCATTCTTGTACATATTTTGACCTGGCTCCATATGTCTACAAAATGTTTTGAAGCAAACAAACAAGCTCTTCAAACAATTACTTGGTGTGTTGTTGTTGGTTGGTTGGTTGTTTTCTTTGTTTGTTGTTATTTGAGACTTTGTATGAACTGAAACAGAATTTGTGTCTCATTACCACTTTCTGATTAATGTCTATGAACCACTGAGAAAGGCTGCTAATTCTGGAAGGTAACTATGATTTCATCACTGGGTACCTGGCCCTCAAACTTTCTCTAACCTCCTGGGTACAACGTTGGTTTGTTGGTGTTTTTGCATTACATTGTATTATGTTCTATTATATTGTTATGGTTATTGGCTTTTTCATATGTGATTTTGATTAATTTTTTAGATTTTACATTTCATTATTAGAAATCAGAATATTTTGGGTTTTGGTTGGGTATAAAAACAGCAAATTGCAGATCATTTGATTGCCTGGTGTTGTTGAATTATAATTATGGCATGACTTATGTTATTATCTGCTCTGAGGTAATAGCATCTCACTAGAAACACAGCACTATTATTTTCTATACTGAACTTTGCAATATCTCAAGGGAGAAACGAGGATTCATAAAATGAGAAGACAGCCTGAGAATGGTGGTACACAGCGTACCGGGCTGCTTGGTGAGTTAGCCCCTGTCTAAGAACCTACGGATGTAAGCAAAGGCTAGCAGTGATTCTGAATAAATACTAGTGGCCCAGCAGGGAACAAGCTTGCTGTGGGAGCCTCATGACCTCAGCTCCATCCCAAGAACCATGTGAAAGAGGAGACACCAACTCTACAGAGTTGTTTTCTCACCTCCACGGCAGCACTGTGACTCATGCACACTGCAGCACTGTGACTCGTGAGCACACCTGATAGACACACGCAACAGTGGCAGCAGCAACAATGACAGTAACGAGCAAAATAAATTTAAAAGTAAAATAAATACCAGGTCTTCTTATTTAACAATGCCTCCACTGTTGTTGCAGTTTTAAAGCCTTTAAAACTTAGCTTGACCAAATCTCACTTTTTATTAGAGTCTACTCACTTGCTTTGTAACTACTCTCATGAATTTCTAGGTTGTTTCACTTCATGTTACTTTTTACAATTTTCCTAGCTGAAAATGAAAGGGAAGGGATGCTATCTACATAAAGTTTTGGTTAATTTGCAATTGAACATGATGTGGAAATACACTTTAAGAATTTTCAGTGGCTTCTAGTCACATTTAATGCTCATAATCAAATATTTATAAGCAATATATTTTATTTATTGTGTCAATATTTAATGTATGTTTTTGCAGTTTAGAAGGGATTATTTGCATAAACCTCATACACCCTTGTTCAAGTTAAGTAGAAGTAATTAGCTGCAAAATTGACTGAATGGAAATATTGGTCTTTAAAGAAAGCTTTCATGCTTTTATAAATTATACATGCTGTGTGTGACATTCCTCCCTCAGGGTTCCAAGATGGATACGTTCTGTCCTGACTTAAACTGTAATTAGTAAACTTACGCAGAATAGTATTGTCAGTGCGACCTCCCATAGGAAAAAAGGACCAGTTCTCCTGTGCAAATTATATTTTGAATTGTGTTTTCAATGTGACTATCAGTGCCTTGTTATCTAATATTCAGAAATAACGATTTTCTTTTAAGGAACCCTGATACTGTGTTCCACAATTGCTGGGCTTAGGTGCATCCCCACCAATGTTCCACAGGTTTCTCTCTTTTCCACATCATCACCAATACTTGTTATCTTTTGTTACTTTGATAACAGCCATTTGAAGAGATGTAAAGTGGTTTCTCCTGTGATTTTTATTCACCTTTCCCTTGTGGTTAGCTTTGTTAGGAGTTTGCTTTTCCACATGTTTGCTGATTATTTGGATGTCATTTGGAAAATGCATGTTCAGGTCAGTTACTCTTTTAATAACCAGGTTATTTATTTTCTTGTTATACAGTTGTCCCCCAAAACAGTTCTGTATATATTGTTAATATCAATCATTTCTCTAGTGAGTAGATTTTCTCTTCACTGTAACTTTTCATTATATAGAGACAATTTAGTTTGATATGATCTTATTTGTTTTCCCCCTCTTACATTGCATGAGTTGTTTTAAAATCGTGTTTTTAAAAAAATCAAACAAACAAAAAGCTCCTGCCCAAAGCAATGTTTGTGCATTTCCCCTATATTTTCAGAGTAGTCTTGACATTTTTGGAGTCTCTTGCCTGTTTTTGTTATACTGGGGATGGAACCAAGGGCATGGCATGGCAGACAATCGCTACATCCATGAGCACTTCTAGACCCAGGTGTGAAATCTGACTCCCAATCTTCCATTTGAAATTTATAAATGGTGTGAAGTGAGGTCCCCATGTTTTTCCTCTGCTTGTGGGTGTCTGCTGGTCTCATTTATTTTAGAGACTGTTCTTTTCTTATTGTGTATTCTTGGCCCCATTGACAAAAATCGATATATGCATAATCAAAATTTCTACTATCTGATCTGTCATTTTGATCGATGTCTCTATTTTTATGCCAATGCTATGATGGGACCCTGGCTTTGCAATACAGAAGTAAGAGATGTTCTGCCCCCAGCTTTGCTCTTCTTGCTTGATTGCCTTTGACTCTTTCTCTGTGTTTATGATACTCTATAAAGCTTAGGGTTTTTTTTTCTCTGTGTAATGTAGCCTTGGGGTTATGGAAAACACACAGGCAGAGTAGGCTCTGGTACAGCGAAAGTGTTCATATAGAGGCATAGGGGCTGGCTGTTGAAAGTGGGAGTACACAGGCACCCACGGCAGAGCCTGAAAGCCAAGGGACTCTTTGGGTGATTGGCCTAGCATCACTCTCTACTTAGAAGAATAGAGGAAAGAATATGGTCTTCGTTTTTATCATTATTTTTATTAGCGCTTTGAGAATTTTACACAGTGGAATCTTGCTCATCTTTACTCCTCTCCACCCTACTTCTCCCAGGCTCAGGTCCTATTCTCCTGCCAATTAAATCCAATTTCTGTTGCTCATATACTCTTGGGTATGTGGCTATGAGCTAGAGTGCAGTTCAGCTAACCTCAGAGAAATTGGACTCTCTCAGTACCTAACAGAGCAAGGCTTCTGGCTGCTGCTTCTTTATTCCGTTTGGAGGGGAGAACATTGTATTAGGCTGTTCTTGTCACGTTTGTCCTTAGAGAACACTGTTCAGGTTTACCATAAGAATTACAGCTACCAAAGGAACCTCAGTCTATGTTAATGAAAAATCCCTTTAGTTACTAGTCAAGTAAAAAGCTTTATTTTAAAAACTTTGTCTTCTCAGTTTCTGAGCTTACCAAATAGAGTTTAATAATCAAAACTAATATGATTGTGTCAGGGAGTGGGTGAGTGGAGGGGAGAAAAAAGTGTGAGTGAGATTTTACTTCTTACCAATGGAAAAGATCAAAACAAAGAAAAGACAGCGGAAGCTCTGTGAAACAAGTCATAGTTTTTGTAACCTTGGAAACATGGCAAGTTCCTCTGCAGTTAACTCATTCAGGGCCCAATCTCAACCAGAAGAGGCTGGTCTCATCTGAGCTTTGTGTCCTGCCTACACAACACAGTCTTGATACTCTGGAAACTGTGTGTCCTTGGATCAGTGTTCATCTTCTGCCCAAACGGTGGGACCAAAAGTCACATGTTCCTGTGATATTAAATATGGCTGCCTAAAAGACAGTATGGGAGGGACTCTAGACGCTCTCTGGAAACAAACCGTGTGATCAAGATTGTCGGTATCTGTCTAGCACATTTCTCTCATAAAGATGACTTCAGCCCTAATTATGATGTAACAGTACTCGGAGAGACACAATTCCCTTCCTATATGACTCATTAATGCCATTTATAACAAAGCATAGCCAGACATAGAAATGGTGCTTCATTCTGATAGAAAACTAAATTGAAATTACATACTTTCTAACACTGGAGGCTACTTAGAAAAATCACTCTTTAACAGGCCTAGATGAATAGCTTTCCAACTAACTGGCACTTACCCCTCATGCATTTGTGTCATAGTATTCATGCGTTTATCATTCACTTGTCATATTTTACAATTATGATTTTTCTTTCAAACCTGTGTACAATGAAATATGATCATATCATATAGTCCCCATTTCTCTGCTTCAATTTCTTTGTGTCCCCTCCTAACTACATATCTAATTTTTGATAACTCATTGGTTCCAATCAGTGCTGCTCATACTTGTCACACTTTATCCTTTGTCAGGAACATAGGTGTTGATGAGCCTCTGAGCATGCCATGAGTAAGCACTTTGAATACTGAGTAATCAAAGCTCAGTCATAGAGGACTCATTTAATATATTGACTTCCAGCACTACAAAAAGTGTTAAATACACAGACATATAAAACACAGTAAAGCAACTTTTTGAAACTATCATAAAATTGGATCAGAACTGTAGACATTAAGGGCATAGATGTTTGAGTGTTAAAAATTTAAGCATGGGGGCCTGGAGAGATGGCTCAGCGGTTAAGAGCACTGACTGTTCTTCCAGAGGTCATGAGTTCAATTCCCGGCAACCACATGGTGGCTCACAACCATCTATAATGTGATCTGCTACCCTCCTCTGGCCTGCAGATGTATGTGCAGGCAGAGCTCTGTATACATAATAATAAATAATAAAAATCTTTAAAAAAATTTAAGCATGAAGTGCAGGTCAGCACAAGTAACTAAAGGAAAACATCCCCAAAGTGTTTGCAGTAGATACTTACAAAGTTACCTGTGCATGAGAAGGGCCTCCAATATTAAACATTTGAAAAGCAGCTTCATACTTTGCTATACAGATATTCATAAATCAACGTTTTCAAGTCATAGTGTATTAAGAGTCTTACTGTTAAAAATAGAAACATGTCATTTTTATATGTTTGTGTATGCACGATGTATTCATACGGTGGGTGCTCATGTATGTGTGTGGTGTATACATATAACAGGTGTGTGGGTGTGGTGTGTGCATATGGAATATGTGTGTTTGCAGGCGAGGAGGCCGTATGAGGATCTCAGAGTACTTTCTCTATTACGCTTTCTGCCTTATTCCATTGAGATGAGGTCTCTTTCTGAAGCCAGAGCCAGCCATTCCAGCAAGACTGATGGGCAGCAGTCCCCAGCAACTCTCCTGTCTCTGCCCTCACAGTGGTTGCATTACAAGTGCATGTGGTCGCTCCTACTTTATTACGTTGGTGCTGAGGTTCAAACTCAGGCTCTCCTGCTCTGGAAGCGAGCTCTGACTCACCTCACCACTGAGTCATCTCCCCACTCCTAAGGTCTGCTGTCTTTGGAACTGTGAGCATTAGCCATGTTTCTGAGAATTTGTTTCACCTCCAGTGACTCCAAAGAATATTTTGGGAAGATGAACCCAATGAATATATTTGTACATTAAATCTCAGGCATAAAATATGATTGAGAGAGTTTAAGCAAAATCTGCTAAATGTCAGAATTTAAATCCTATGAATAGACAAGTAATCATTTTGTCAGAAGCTCAGCACAGCATCCATAAACCCAGCTCTATTTTTCTTGAGGATTGCCATCCCTCTGTGCTTATCTTATTGCATGATATTTCCTTACGGGTTTCTGGTCAGTTTTCTACACAACACAAGCTAAGTTCTAAACTATCTCGAATTACAATATGAAGTAAACACATTCCATTAATACCCTGTCTTCCTGGAAGGAGTCGGCATGCTTTGTGACCTAAAAAGATCACTAGCCACAGAGATAAGGCCTCAACGATGCTCAAAATTCAGAGGGCATTTGACCCTGTAGACAAACAATCACAGCACACCGTGGCATGTGCACACCCACACATATGCAGCACAGAGAGCACTCGTACATTGTAAAGCAGAGTTTCTAAAGATGGAAAGATTTTATCTCATTCTTCAAGGCTCACCAGCAAGTTTTCAGTCTTCCAGGTGTAACTAAGGCTGAAAAATTTCTGCTCACATCTCTGAAGAAAAGGAGACCTGAAGAGTTTTGCTCCAGAGGACTGTTTGGTTTATTCCTATCATCCCAGTATTGTAAAGTATTCCTATACAGCGACTGGCATATCTAAAGTTTGCAGAACGTTTAACTCTGACTTTATTACTGCTAACATTCTACTGTGAAGGAACAGGATAAAAAATTAGATCTATGTGTGAAGATGCTGAGCTACAATAACACAATTTAAACCAACGTGAGATATTAACAGAGGTCCTTTGTGGTTTAGCCATCTATACGTGAAGATGCTGAGCTACAATAACACTATTTAAACCAATGTGAGATATTAAGAGAGGTCCTTTGTGGTTTAGCCATCTGAAGTATAGGTTCTTCTGCAGCACTGTGGGTTTGTCTTTGTGTTGGTTTGGATCTGTTTTCAGGCACAGCTTTTGTTCTTGCTATACAGCTGAGGATCACCTTGAATACCTAGTCTTCCTCCTCCCTTCCTCTTCCCAAGTACCATAACTACAGGCATGGAGCACCATGCCTGTCTTATTATATTTTGAAAGTTTTCATTTGAATAGAGTACGATAAGTTTCTTCTATTTTTGTACTAAGATCTTTTTCAATGTGAATAAGAATAATTCAGCCAATAAGTTAAAGAAATATTTTGTTCTGGTCTGAAAATTTAACTCTTTTCACTTCATGTGAAAAAGATAAAATTCCTTTTTATCTTCTTTCAAGTGAATGCACAATACAGACCCTCCATTGAGACCCTCAAGCTAATTGGGAAGGAGAGAGGTTACAATGAAGCTAGCTAAGCAGTTCCCTGTGCATAATTTGCTCAATTTACTTCATAGTGAAACTGTTTTGTTTTGAGGCAGGTTTTCTCCTTGTGTCGTCTTGGCTGGAACTTGCTCTGTAGATCAGACTGCCCTTGAACTCACAGAGATCTGCGTGCCTCTGCCTCCCTAGTGCTGAGGGTAAAAGTGTGTGCCACCACCATCCCAGTGTAAGACAGGTTTTTAATACACTACAACATTTCTTATACTATCAATTTAAAATGTATACATGGAAAATAGTGTGGGGAGTCCGCAGAAGACTGGGGACAATGTGGTTCATCTGTGCCACTGTTATATATGTATCCAAAGGAAGTGAAAGCCTTCTGCCAGAGGACTTCCTGTGCTCCTGTGCTCATTGCACAACCATTCCCAGAACCAAGACAGGGAACCAAGCCAGAGGTCCGTGAGTAAGCTGCACCTGATGCATGAAAGATTAGTCAGCAATAAGGAAGCACTCTTGTTTTTTAAAAGTACATGGAGAGACTTGAAAGACACTGCAGTGAGTCAAGTAAGCCTGACAAGGAAAGACAACGGCCGCTCAGCAATGGATCATGAAATATGGCTAGGAGGATAAGTTCTAACATTTACTGCACAGCCACATATGTCTCACCAAGACCGGAAGAGGTGAGCTAAAAGTTCCCAACATGTAAAAACGACAAATGCTTAGGGAGATGAAAATTCTACATATCCTGATTTGGTTATTCTATATGTATCTATGATGTCATCTCATCATATATAAATGCACATTTGTGCATCAATTTGGAAGCATACGTGTATGCTTGGATTTTTTCTTCAACACTTTATATTTGTTTCCATAAAACTTCTTAAATACATTTAATATTAAACTCAAAATATCATGACTGTAGCATTGGGATCTGAACTGACCATTTGTTTGCTTGAAGCAATTAACTATTTTTTTTCCTGTCCCTCAAGACCCAGTTACTAACTAAGAAAGGTTGGGTGCATGTAATCTAAGCAGGCAATGAGAGAGGGAGAGAGGGAATTTTCAAGATTAACACTTGCATGCCTTTGTTAACTTCACTGTCCCAGTTTTTGTCACCATCACTGATTTCTTTAATTTCCTTGCTGTAGAAACATGTGGCAAGCACAATGCTCACTGAATAGGCAGTTATTTCCCTTTCTTAGCAATATGTCCTTAACATCTGGTTCTTTCATGGACTGGTTAGCTATCAGCATCCTGGCTGGCTTCTTCTATGTGGTTAGCAGTCAGAGAGGTTTCTTGAGATTACTCTGTTGTTTTATTGTACCACTCTCAAGTTATTGCAAAGCCATTTGTTCCACAAGCCTATGTTATTTCTTTCAAAAGCCATTTTCTTGTAAATACTCCTAAGTAAAGAACTCATTATGACATTTTCAGCATGCCCCCTGCTCCCCACTCCCCGTAGGACACTGTAAAACCAAATTGCTGTTGAAAGATCATCATGAACATTATAGGACACGAGGGAGCATCCCACCTTCAAAAACACAGCAGCCACTGATGAGGAGAAAGAGTCACACTGAAATTTACAAAAGAAAATGAGTCAAGCAGCATCCTAGAGTGCAGGACACACTCCATGAGTCTTCATAGTCAGGGAGATGAAGTACAGGAGCTGCAGGACTGTTCACTGTAAGCAGACCGAGTCTCTGTATCAGAACTGGGTAACTCTGCATGAAATTGCAGTGATGCTATAAGTCTCCACTTCTTAAATCCCTCCATCATTCTGTCTTGCTATGGTAATAAACAGTCTATAGTTTTACTCAGGACCAGGTGGGCGGTCCTGTTGATGTCTGCAAGCGTCTTAACCACTGATATTTTATCCAGTTATTTTGAGATGTCATAAAAATTTTTCATTGTTTTTGCCTTTTGGAAATTATTATTATTATTATTATTATTATTATTATTATTATTATTATTATTATTTATTATTATTCACTAATATGGTCAAATTTTTATGTTTGGATAATGATAATTAATTGTCAGATATACCTATTTTCTTTCTAACTTGAACCTGCTTTCCCAACTAAAATTAGAGATAGACTTTTATAAAAATGAAAGTGAACAAAAGAAAGGTAATTGGAGATGAATGTTTTAATGACATTTGAGATATGGTATGTAATCAGGAAGAAAATTGGTAGCTGTCAGTGAACCACAGCAACCACGTTGAAGACACCCCACCACCAGGAAACTGAGCTTATACATCTTGAGAGAAAATGCTTCCCAGCTTACAGTGCTCTATCAAACTGTCAATCCAATGGAAAGAAAAGAAACAATATTTTTAGCATTCAGAGGCACAGGATTTATGCCCATACACAATTTGCTAGAATGTACTAGAGGATGTGAGCTTTAAAGCAAGATAGGGAAAACCGAGGGAGGAGGACGCCATCGTGTCCAGAAATAGGCAGTCCGTAAAGAATGTGGACATGGAAGCCTCGGGCTGGGAACTGGAGAGCAGGTCAACCAGGTTTGAGCCAGAAGAAAACAGACTCCAAGACAGAGATCTGCAGAATGAGGAAGAGAATCACTGATTGGTATCTAGCAGATGGGACGGGATCCTCGTCTATAGACGCGGGGAAAATGATACTTGTAAAACTGAAGCAGCTGATAACCAGCTAACAGTGATAACAGAATCTAGTCATTGGACTGAAATCACACACCAATGTGGGAGCAATGGATTAGATCCACGAGATCACAAAGGTATAAAGGCTTTTGTGGGCATGACATGGGCAGTCTATAATGGGGAAGACATATAAATACCTAAATTTGTATGCAATAAGAACACTTGGCGAGGTAAAAGACAGAGGCACGATTGCCTATCGCAGTGGCACCAACAGAGTTCCCAGGACATCCTGATCCACTGCCCGGACAAAACTCTCCACAGTTACCAATGTTCACTTGATTAACTTGTCATTCATCACTTCATGAATCAATTCTAAGAATTGAGTTCTTGATTTTAATAAACAGAGTTGTTTTCTTTTCCTAGTTAAAGCTTAACGAGACCATTTGAGTGCTTTCCTTTCCCTTCCGTGTGTTAAACTACACTGAATTTGCCATGCAGAAGGTGATAGAAGTGACAACATCTTCTAACTACTATTATCAGTGTCAGTGTCAGTACATAACTTTTAAAAGAACCTCATGAGGAAAGAATCCTTTGCAATGATCCCAAGGCAATGTGGATATAGAAACCACAGCACTAGCAAGGTAGGGGGGAATTCTATAATATTCAACAGAAGTAGTGGGTTAATTTTATTTTGCAACCCATTTAGGAGAGGGAAGAAGAAGAAGAAGAAGAAGAAGAAGAAGAAGAAGAAGAAGAAGAAGAAGAAGAAGAAGAAGAAGAAGAAGAAGGGAGGGGGGAGAGAGAGATCTAAATTAGAAGTCACTGGCTTTTCTTCTGTTTGTAGTATATACAACAGTTAACAATAAAAGCTACCGTCCTTTCAAGTTGTCCTGGATTGCTGCCTATGTACAGAAATACATCTCTGGGGAAGGCCTGGGATTTCAAGAGCTTCTTTAAAAGACTCAATTTTCTTCTTGCTGTCAAGTGTAACAGAAAGACTTGTATGCTTTGGGTACTATTATGGAAATGTTTCTGTTTATTGGGCTTTCTTATGTACTCTATTGGACATATTTGGACAAATTCCATGTTGATTTTTTTTTCTGTAGTTTTATTTTTTGTGTGCATATTTCTCTAAAAATCTATTTTTATGTGATTTTCCTTCTTGGCTGGTATATTTTTAAAGCCTGTTGGTACATGGTTCTGCATTAATTAAATGTTCCAAGCCACTTGCTGTGTTTGTTTCCATCCCCCAACTCCCAAATTTAGATGATGACATCTAGCCCTCCTACTTTCTAAGAAGATGTTCTCTGGAGGAGGAGCCTGTGGGATGTGAGTAGACCTGAGACCACAGAGATAGAGAAAGAAATCTGTGCCTTACTGAAAGGAGCCTTTTAATAAAAGCTCATTTGCTTCTTCTGTCAGAGGAGAAACAGTAAAAAGCAGAAAGAAGCTGGCCCTGGCCCTAGATCTGTAGCCCTTGATGGAGGTCTCAGCCTTCAGAGCTCCAAAACTAAGAAGAAGGAATTCCTGTTATCAGCTACGCACCACAGGCTGTGTTGTATTTTTACCTATCTTTACTCACTCTTAGGCAGTTCAGGGCCCAGTCTATGCAATGGTGCCACCCAGTAGTGGTCTGGGTCCTCCCTACATCAGTTAACAATCCTCTCAGACATGCTCACAGGCCAACCTGATGTGGAGGATTCCCAGCTCTACCTCCCCAGGTGGTTCTTGGTTGTGTCTGTCTGACTACCCAGCAAGTCAGCTACCACACCTCACTGTTTTCCAAAGCTGGGCTGCAAATTTGCTCTTGTCTTCTTTTATGTCCTTTTTTGTCCCTATTTTTAGGTTATATTTTCAATTTTTTTGTCATATTTGTGAAGCTTCAGGAGTGGAGCAGTAGTAAAGATTTTAAAAAGTAATCCACCGTGATCAATTTTAAATCATAAATCCGTTTACGTCTCTTTTCTTTTTGCTTGATTTTAAAAACATATCATAAAATTTCTGGCTCATCTTGCATCAGTACCTCTCTATAAACACCTTTTCCCAGAATCCTCTAGTGTGAGGGAGTCAATTTGCCTAAGGATTTCCAGCACTTCTAGATTCTTAAGCATTTCATAGGTGGAGCTGAGCCCAGGCCTTCAGTGGGGTCTCATCCTTCCTAACCCTGCCATTGGCTAGACACCGGCCACTACAGACATCTAGAAAACATGTCTACAGTAAATATTCTTCCTTTCTGTGAGGCAGTGGAAATGGATGAAGTATGGGAGGCCTCCCTCAGCCTGCCTCCTTCCTGCCTTTAGTCTTCTCAGTGAATTCACAGGGCTGCACTAAACATCCCTGGAAAGAGGGAATGACGGTGCTCCATTAGGGAGTATTGTGGGTGATAACGCTCAAACAGACGTACTACAGGTGACATGAGTAATGATTAATAGTCTTTAGACTTGTACAGTATTTATGGTTGCATCCAGAGTTACGCAAATCCCTCTGACTTAGTAGCATGGCACCTTAGGGATGTCCATAGACCTGAAGCATCAGGGAACAGAACAGTTAGAAAACTCAGAGAAAGGAGAAGAGCACAACAAGGAGATGAAATAATTAAGAGGCTGAAAGAAGTCAGGCAAAGGTGGGGCAGGGCAGGTAAATAGATAGACAGACAGATAGATAGATACAGACAGACACACAGAGAGAAACAGAGACAGAAAGACACACAGAAAGACACAAAGGGCTGAAAGAGAGCTCTGTGGAGGCTTTCCCCAAAAGGTTCCTCTGTAGAAGAGAAGAGAAGGAGAGGAAGTGGAGGAGGAGGGGGAGGAGGAGAAAGGAGAGGAGGAGGGGGAGGAGGAGGAGGAAGTGGAGGAGGAGGGGGAGGAGGAAGGGGAGGAGGAAAATCCTTTAGGGAGAATAAACAAGTGCCATGAAGGCTCCACTTCTCCCTCTGTTTTCCTTCCTCTGATGCTCCTTGCTTTTCATTTATGATAATAATCTCTCTCCATAGGTCAGACTCAGAGTGTAAGGTGCATAATAGAGAGCCACAGAAACAGCAGGGGCAAATGAGAGGTGCTTAACAAAGTACAGACAAGCTGAGTGCTAAACGAGTTCTCTAACTTCCAGGAGAATGACATTTAAGATGCTAACTGCTCCCCAGCGCAGCTGTAATGAGTGTTTCTTATTCCCAGCCTGTCTCCTTGATTTGAGTAAATAACTCATTAGTGGGCAAAAGTCTGTCTTTTCATCAAGACACACAGCCTCAAATACATCTATTAAATACTGGTATATTTTTACTTAATCATAGTGTAGTCAAGCTGTTAAAAGTGCCTAGGTGTACATGGCAGTAGGCTTTTCCTGTTTTAGAGTTATATGGTTGTAAAGGTTTTTACTTTGTTTGTTTTGTCTCCAAGGAGAAAGAAGTGGATCTTGAAGGCCTTTCTAACTATCTCTGGACTTAAAAGGGAATTCTTTTAGATGCTGGGAGTTATGCAATGCCTATTTCTGTAAAAACAATAAGCTGACATCCATTGAAGCAGTGATAAATACTTTATTAACTTGTCATATTCTTAGAGAATAAAAAAAGTTGAGTACAGTTTTAGACCTAGAAAAAGCTACTCATCACGGAGGCAGGTGCTTCAGGCTCACGGGTTCCACGTCACTTGATTCAACCACCTGTGGTTTGGAAGCAGTGAGGAGCTAATGCATCCGAACCGGACAGTCACAGTCTTTTTCTTCTGTCATTATGCCCTAATGGACACAGCACAGTGGGTACTTACACAGTTTTCATAGCACTCAGGATTATAAGGAACCATAGGGCATGTTGCATAGGGTAAATTTAAAGACCACACCAGTTCCTTAGATTTGAGTAGCCATAGATCTGGGTATCTGTAAGGGTCCTGACCACAGTCCTCCACAAATAGTAAGAAATGACTACACTGTCTGTCAATGGGATCATTTTGTTCCTTTAAATGGAGACTATTATCATATCTAAGTACATTTAAGGCTAATATAATGAAGCTAATCACACGCTGTTTTGTTGTACATTCAAGGTATAAAATACATTACTTATACACATACATAAGTACACAGTGATACAATTATTACTGTCAGGAAAAGGTCTTCTTGTTTTATACATTGTGGCTTAGCGATTTCCTCCCAACTGAAGAGCCTCTCTCACCATGCCAAGGGAGGACTAACAACAACCTAGAAGGTTGTGTCAAATCTCCAGGTATGTTTATGTAGGCATCTCCAGATGGGAATTCACTGAAGGAGAGACTGAAGCCTGGATAGCACCCTCTCTTGGGCCAAGGAAAAGGGGGTGTCATCAGAGTGTCAGCATGCTTCTGGGCTGGCTGTGATGGAGGCTGCTTTACCAAGTGTGTCTTCACTATCGTGATGTGCTGAGTTCTCAGAGACAGTGACTGAGATAAACCTTTCTCTTATATGGTTACATTTGTTTGGGGTTATGAAGGTGCCTAAAACCTACCTCTTAGTAAATTCCTGGGCTACAATATGGTATTATCACATGCAGTCCCACTACTGACAGTAGCAACCCACTGATCTCACAGTTTTTCTCTTTGTTTTCTTCAGTGATTCATTCAGACTTTTAGGGAACTTTATAGCTCTTAATGCATCCCTTACCAATGCGATGGCATCATGAAAGTGCCTGAAGTGCTTTTAAAGCTGTGCATGCTGCTGCTTGGTGAAGCTCAAATATTAATTCTGGATCACTGACCTTCGGAGTAAAGAATCTCCTTTTCTAATGGGTCGTCATTGTTACTTCCTGTTGTATTAGGCTCTGAGGTGGACAGGACTTCCCGAAGGTGACACAATAGCATCTTGTCATGATAGTTCTATGTGATTTATATATATATTCATTTTTTAATTTATTTATTCTTTCAACTTCAACACTACTCTCTTGGTTCTTAAGGAAGAATTTTTAACACAAACTCAGTTTAATTCATTTCTTCTTGAAATTTAATAGTTTGTATCTCTCAAGGTTCATTTTATCAGAGATGTTAAATTTATTAGCATAATGTCCTTTTTATGAGTTTATTTTAATAATTGTATTTTAGCAAACTTGTTCATCATTTTGCTCATCATTGTTGTATTTGGGCCAATAAATGTCTTTCTTTTCATTTTGTTTTATTAACAATGAATTAGATTTCATTATGGAATTTTTTCAAACAAAATTTTCATTTTCTGTTTCTCTCTTTCCCTTTTCTCTTCTGTGCCCTTCCTCTCTGCAGGTCCTCCCTCTCCGCAGGCCCTCCCACCCCCAGTAGTCTCCTTTCTGCTGTCATGTCACCTATGGTCTTCTGATTTCTTTCACACACACTTCCAACATTTCATTACTGATCAATTTTTGTGCCTCTTCACATGTCTGCTAAATGTGTGACTCAGTGTCAGAACAAACAAGGAGATATTTCAGTGTGGGTGTGGAAGGAATAAATGAGGTGTGGTTTGGTTTTTAAGTACAGAGAGATATCTAAAAGGATTTTATGAGATAGATATTTTTCCCAGATATACCTGGACGCTTAGTTTAGAAAAACAACAACAACAACAGAACATAAGCAGTTAAATGTGATATTGATGATGATGATGGAGCAACTGATGGAGCTACTCCCTGGGGACCACTTGGGCTATCTGTTAGGAAACCCACTCATGTGTAACCTTCCAGGAAGCACTCTGTCTTTTTTTTGTATGAATTTCCCTATTCTTGAGTTCATCTTGATTAGTTTATTATACATTTGATTTTTCAGGATTAGGTTTAGTTGTATACATATGAAATTCTAGGTAATTCTGGCCCTAGAGTGGTCCTGAATTGATGGTCTTACTCCTGGTTCAGAGCCCCCAGGTGCTGCAATTAGAGGTACATGCCACCACAACCTGGCACAGGCCACTTCCATCTTGCTTCTCTGTTATTCTTAATGGTGGCATATTAGTTAATTAATTATATTCTCATATGTGTGACCTCAACACTTGAGAAAGGTTTGTCCCGGTCACTGTCTCTGAGAACTCAGCACATCACGACAGTGAAGACACACTTGGTAAAGCAGCCTCCATCACAGCCAGCCCAAAAGCATGCTGACACTCTGATGACACCCTCTTTTCCTTGGCCCATGAGAAGGTGCTTATCCAGGCTCCAGTCTCTCCTTCTGTGAATTCCCATCTGGAGATGCCTACATAAACATACCTGGAGATTTGACACAACCTTCTAGGTTGTTGTTAGTTCTCCCTTGGCATGGTGAGAGAGGCTCTTCAGTTTGGAGGAAATCGCTAAGCAACAATGTATAAAACAAAGTAAGATCCAGAGCGTGAAGGAGACTTCTGCACTATGTTTATTGCAATACCACTCATAAGAACCCAAAGCAAAACAGCTTCAGTGTCTCATCTCAAAGAATCAATGAAAATATGGCACATATACATCAGAATGCTATTCAACCACCAATGATCATTATGTGGGGAATCTTACTGTTTGTAAAGTGTAGCATGATGCCCAGCTACCATCAAACAGGGCTCAACACCGTGCACAAGGAGAAAATATTTGTGATAGATATTTACACTAGTACAGGGAAATGGAAGCAAAAAATCCCTGGTTCTTTCATAAATAAAAGGCAATTTGACCAAATTTGAAGTCTATGAGCCAGGAATCTCAGTCATTTGCATGCCATTTACTTGTCATCACAGCGATTTATTAGAGTGCCTCAATGCTAGGTCTGCCATC